>NC_073692.1:401962614-402262614 GCF_029784155.1 Uranotaenia lowii | reverse complement strand
CCAAATACTCTCCCATGCAAACTATGGTTTGTTCTTCTTAATTGTTTCTCGAGTTATGCAATTACTAGTAAAGAATTTCTTCTTCTTTTCTATCACCTTACTGGAAGGGTGGGAGTCTCAAACCATCATTGATACATTCCTCTTACCCAAATAATCTTTTCCGCCAAATTTGGTTTCATTTTCTTGATGAATACCTAGTTATGCAAAAAAAAATCTTGACAGTTCCCCTTCCCCTTCTCCATTCGATTGCTGCACTGAGATCATAAAACCTTTCTCGTATCCAAATCTCCTCCCATGCCAAATTTGGTTCCATTTGCTCTATCAGTTCTTTAGTTATTGATGCATGTTTTTTTTTTGTTTGGGAGGCCCCTCCTCCCTTCCAGAGAGAATGAGGGGTCTCAAAACATTATTGGAACATTACACGGCCATTCAAGATCTCTTCGGCCAAGTTTCATGCAATCGGAACAGTATTTTTCAAGTCTAGAATATATAGAATCAAAAAATCATGAACATTTTAAACCTTTTTTAAGGATTTCAGGTAATTTCAGGTTTAATACAAAATTTACAGTCCAGCCCAGCCCTGTTGCCCGGATTGGATTGAAATATGTCCGGATTTTGGCAATCTACACAAATACAAATTTTGTTGGAATTTTTTTACCTCTCAAACGAATTTTTTTGAGCAGGTTTAATAAGAATAATTACAAAAGGTTTTTTGAAAGCTTTGAAAACAATTTATAATATTTCGATGAAATTTGATGAAATTTTTTTTTGATTATGATTTTTTGTTGAGTAAAACCTGAATTCAAACAAAATTTTCCGGGATATTGTCCCGATTTCTGGCCGTTAATTTTGAAATCAAATTCTCGGATATTGCCAGGTGTTTTTTTTTTATAAAATTGACTATATTGGTTGGGCCGTAAATATGCAGAAACAAATTCAGACAACATTATTTCAAGGTAGACAGATTGGCCGAGTTCACACAGACTTGCCTTCATGTTAAAACCAAAATTTAGAAAATGTCCGATCTGTTTGAAAAAACTTGAAAAAAAGTTTTAATTAAGTAATAATATATTTTTTAGTTTTGCGTCCAAACACGACTTTTTTGACCACTTTTTTTCTAAATTAACAAAAACTATTTTTCAAAGTTTAAATATCCATACCAATTAAAATATAACGATTTTTAGTTTTTTTCTTGAAACTGTTTAGTTCTGATAAAAAATAACAACAAAAACAAACACTATTAAATTTTTTTATATAAACTAAGCAAGAAAAGTGTTAAATACATCAACATGAAAAAAAAAATACTAAAATGAGAAAAAAATGGTCGGAAATTGAATCAATCTTACGTCGATGATAATAACAATAGTTTTTTTGGTAATAATAAGAGAAAAAAAGATGAGAAAAAAACCAATGGATTTCGACAACAATCTATTTTGGCAATACAAAATGTTCGGGAATGTTGCCAAATCGATCAGGGTCTGTACTTAAAACCAAAAGAAAACTTTTTTAAAGACTGCGAATAATTTTATTTTTTTGAAACATTTGCAATCTTCTTTCAGATAAATTTTCGCCATTACCGATTTTAAGTGAAATATTTAAAAACAAATGGTTTTGTTGTAATTTTGAAAAGCAACTAGGCCCTAAATTTTTTCCAGTCTTAATATTTTCGCTTATTTGGTATCAATCCTAAATATAAAAATGTCAAAAATGATCGTTAAAAATAGATTCATTTAGATAATTTATATTTAAAAATGGAAAACATCGCCAGACATGTGAACCCTATCTTTAGTCAGCATAATGAGCTGATTCAAAATTAGTTATACAGTATATTTTATAGCTCTCGAAAGTTATCGACTTATTCTTTTCATAAATGTAGACTTTTTTTATCTTCGAAACAACGAAGCACCAAAAAAGTGCTCAGAGACATAAGTTTAAGGAACAACCAAATGGAGAGCCAATCATTCTTTCAAATAAATTTTCAAATAATTGGCAACAAACTATTCTTCGCCAACATTATCAAAGCCATTGTAATTTTTTTTTGTTTCGATTATAGTCGTTTTACCATCTTTATGGCATTCGCGACTTTATCAACGTTACAGTTGGCGGATCGTTATTGAAAAACTTATCCGGTACAACTGCGTTCGATGTTTGCTCTTGGGCTCGAACGTGGACATCGGCTCGGGGACAACAGACTTGCCAACTGAGCTATATCACAAGCTCTAAAACTATTGTAAATGGAACAATTATTTTGTTTGATTTTTTTAAATCAATTATGCTGAAAAAGATATCAAATTCTTCTTTTGCCACCCCTTTCCTTTTGAAAATTTAAACTGTTGAAACATTAGATTCCCTGAATTTTCCTGATTTTCTTTTTAAATGTCATCATCTGGGCCTTAAGATGATACTAAGGACAAAGTTTGGACTTTTGTTACACCTAACCAAAAAAGCAATCGGTGAGTGAATTTGATTCCAAGTTTTTCCAAAAGCACTTCTGAAATGATAGTTCGTGAGCAGAAATCACACAGAGAGTAGAAAAAAAAAACTAGCAGCAATTCTCGTGGGTGCCGAAAAGTTTGAGGATTTTTATTACACCCATAGTTTTCCGCCTGTTTCAACATTTTATATCTCTTTGGTGTTCGCCAGTTTCAGTCTTTTTTTTGCTTCGATACAGAGTTTTGTCTTTACATCTCTGTTTTTTTTTGGCTTGTAGCTCTATCTTCTCGACCAACCGAAAGCAACTAAAAGTTGAGCTTTGTTCTCCACCGGTTGGGGGTTGTAAACGAACCTCGGTGGATCCTTAACCAAAAAAAAAAAAAAGGCGCGAGAAAAAAATTAAACTTACACTTTGGTGAAGTAGTTTTATGATGGCAACTAAAGTAGAAGGTTGAGTTCGGAAAGATCGAAAAAAGTAGTTCCTTTTAAAGTAACTGTTGCCAGTCTCAACTTCCTTTGAACCCTTCTTCCGATAACGGTTGCCCTGCTACAATTTATGGAGGGTGAGAATTTATCATTGAAACGTGATAATTGCAACACTTTGATGGAACAAATTCAATTTACGCGTACTCGGAAAGGAGCAGCAGAAACGAACCGATTACACGGGATATAATTGATTAAATTTTTAACTCTCCGTACGCGCGATAATCGAGAATCGGTATGATATTATTATCCTTTTTGATTGAATGGGAGTTTTCCAGTCAGTGGCTCTGCTTTTTTAATTTATTCGATTGTTTCTTGTGAGCACACATTTTTGAGGCAATATTTCATTAATAACTTTGCTTAAATTTAACGGATCTCGAATTACTCAAAATAAGTTGAAGCTTCAAATGCATACATTTAAGTTCAGAAACAATCGACACAGTACAAAATTTCCGAGTAATATCATTGGGATGAGTTCACCACATACGAGCGACTATAGCTCCAGGCTCCATGCAATATCCGGCAAAACCCCAATGTCACTCCCCGTTCATAAAGCATCTCAAATCCACTGGCCCGGATCACTCATTTAAATTCAAGGAAACTCATCGCCCAACCACTTTCCCGCCACCAGCCATTTTCGGTCGGAAACTTCCGAAATGACACTAATAATTCATCATTTCCACAAAAGCATGATTCAGAGGAGCGGAAAAAGCTTTTAAAAACTACATCTCGGGACTCATTATTATATCGCCGGGGCCATCTTACCCGGAAGCAGTTGCTCATCATCGTCATCCAGCAGCAGCTTTTGGGAGCAAGGTTTGTTCTTCGAGTATGTAGTCACATACATACATACATTATATGTGATGACTGCGAATGGCCACACCGAATATTTCTAGTTGTGCTAACAGAAACGCACAAACTCACACATACAGTCACACATACACGAGGAACATTCGGGATCATAAAGCATGGCCCACGGGGCATTACCCTTAAAAATGGCTCCTAATTAAAACTGAGAGATTCGTCCATATATGAGGAGGGCACTGATGCTGGAATTGTAGAAGGTATATGATAACCATGGGGCGAATATGTGGTACATGAGTTAGCTGGAAACTGAAATGAGTTGCAGTATTTTGATCATCGAAGTGACAATTTTCAGTTGAACTGAAAGTATTCATATATGAATATAAATATTCAAAATCCTCGTTTTGAAAGATATTTGATAATTATAATTTCTGTGCAACAATGAATATAAATTTAAATGTTTTAAAAATTAAAGCTGAAGCGACACGAAAAGCTTTCATTAGGCTAAATTAGATATGAGCAGCCCCTAAAAGCATGTTTGTGCAGCCTACGAAGCTTTGACAATTTTGACAATTTTGACAATTTTGACAATTTTGACAATTTTGACAATTTTGACAATTTTGACAATTTTGACAATTTTGACAATTTTGACAATTTTGACAATTTTGACAATTTTGACAATTTTGACAATTTTGACAATTTTGACAATTTTGACAATTTTGACAATTTTGACAATTTTGACAATTTTGACAATTTTGACAATTTTGACAATTTTGACAATTTTGACAATTTTGACAATTTTGACAATTTTGACAATTTTGACAATTTTGACAATTTTGACAATTTTGACAATTTTGACAATTTTGACAATTTTGACAATTTTGACAATTTTGACAATTTTGACAATTTTGACAATTTTGACAATTTTGACAATTTTGACAATTTTGACAATTTTGACAATTTTGACAATTTTGACAATTTTGACAATTTTGACAATTTTGACAATTTTGACAATTTTGACAATTTTGACAATTTTGACAATTTTGACAATTTTGACAATTTTGACAATTTTGACAATTTTGACAATTTTGACAATTTTGACAATTTTGACAATTTTGACAATTTTGACAATTGTGACAATTTTGACAATTTTGACAATTTTGACAATTTTGACAATTTTGACAATTTTGACAATTTTGACAATTATGACAATTTTGACAATTTTGACAATTTTGACAATTTTGACAATTTTGACAATTTTGACAATTTTGACAATTTTGACAATTTTGACAATTTTGACAATTTTGACAATTTTGACAATTTTGACAATTTTGACAATTTTGACAATTTTGACAATTTTGACAATTTTGACAATTTTGACAATTTTGACAATTTTGACAATTTTGACAATTTTGACAATTTTGACAATTTTGACAATTTGAACAATTTTGACAATTTTGACAATTTTGACAATTTTGACAATTTTGACAATTTTGACAATTTTGACAATTTTGACAATTTTGACAATTTTGACAATTTTGACAATTTTGACAATTTTGACAATTTTGACAGTTTTGACAATTTTGACAATTTTGACATTTTTGACAATTTTGACAATTTTGACAATTTTGACAATTTTGAAAATTTTGACAATTTTGACAATTTTGACAATTTTGACAATTTTGACAATTTTTACAATTTTTACAATTTTGACAATTTTGACAATTTTGACAATTTTGACAATTTTGACAATTTTGACAATTTTGACAATTTTGACAACTTTGACAATTTTGACAATTTTTACAAAACTGTCGGAACAAATTTGAAATCCTTCTTTTGTCACATGTTAATGAAACTTCACAAGGATGGGGGAATAATAAAAAATAATCAAAATTTTCAGTAAATTGAAACAAATCGAACAAAAACATGCATAAAATCTTCATGGCTCATAAAATAAAAAAGAATTTTTTTTTCCTAAGTTATCGGATTCATCTGATGATAAAATCATCCACTTAAACAGCTGTTTTTTTCGCTCTTTCAACTGTATGCATTTTTGAAAAAATGTCATTTACTTTTTTTTATTTCCTTCTTTAAGATTTTCGGAAAATATCAGGGGTTAACGGATGATAACAGAAGAATTTGAAATGTTTTACAATAGAGTATGGTGGGGTAAAAGTACGACCTTAGTGCTATCCTATTTTTAGAAAATTTTGCCAGTTGTTTTCCAAAAAAACAAGAACAGCATTTGATTATTTAGACTTTTATCTCTCTTCTACAAAATTACAAAGATAATTGATCAACGCATTTGATAGGAGTATTGAAAATGCCTAGCTGCTATCGAATCGTACTTTTACCCCACCTCTGGGGCAAAAGTTCGAATGATGTGGGGTAAAAGTACGACCATTAAAAATTCCACAATTCTGCATGAAGTCAACAAGAAAATTATGTTGTATTAATCTCTGCTTACTGCAGCAGCTTCTTTGTTCGCTTCTGATACAATTCCGATACATGGGCAAATAACCTGCGTGAATTTGGAGTTCTCCATTAACTGTCCATATTCAGCACGTTTTCGAAATCCAGTTCTCATAATATTTGAGCAATTTTTCGCGCGAGCAAGTCTTGTAGAAACAAAAATATGCGCTGATGTTTCCAGAGCATTTAAAACAGAAGTTTAAATTTTCCGTTCAGATTTACTTCAGCAGACCCTTCGTACTTTTGCCCCTTCAAGGTTTCTTTTGATTCACAGTTTATTGTGCAGAACAGAGACATAGTAATTAAATTCTTTCTTCGGCATTTGATAGTGATTGAAAACAACTTAAAAGACACATCTAAATTTTCATTGAAAGCCAGACTTTTGATTGCACAAACATGTTTGCCGTTATTTGAAAAATTACATCATTCAAGCAAAAAAGCTACTTTACCTCATTTCTCGGAGTATTTTCAATTTCTACTAAATCAAATTACGGCTGGTTCTTGGCAGTCCAAATCACTATCAATCCACGTCAGAGTTTTGAATTTTACTGTTCTCGGTTTGTGATAATCCCAAAACGTACTTTTACCCGACTGGTACTTTTACCCCACCTTACTCTACTTTGTAAATTGGAAAATACCATAAAGATAGAGTTTCGTTTGCTGTAGAGTTTAGATTTTTTTTTTAATTTGTTACCAGAACCCTCAATCAAACATTGATTTTAATTCCCATCGCGACGAGCGCTTTCTATTAAAGTAAGCCTATTCTGCTGATGTAATAATCGATTCAGTCGGTTTACTTCAGTGTGAGCATTTTGAAATTTTTTCATCTGTTGGTGGAGAAAAAAATATTTGTAGCGAGTTATCTTGATCGTCAACGGAAACAAAAGAGAAGTGATTCTCATATTTATCGCTAAGTGTAACACAAGGGATAAATCAGTTATCAGTATCAGATCAGCTCGATTTTCTTCCCTGGTTGTTTCTGAGTCTTTTTTAAACACCATCTCAGCAAAACCTGAGCAAGTAGATTGAATGTGACAAGTGATTTAAATTTAGGATGCAAATATTTAAAAGAAAAAAACAAATTTTAGAACGTATGCTCCTTAAATGCTGTTCCGATGTGTTATTTCTGAAAAAATAATCTTTTTTTTTTCAATGGAAATAAAACGTAAATTTATTTCGCAATGATAAAATAGCACACTGAATCATTTAAAGGACCTTTGAAATTTTAAAATTAAAAAAATCAGAAAATTCTTAATGTTAAAAGTCCGCTACCGTCTGTTGATGTCTTCTGAAGATTTCCCTGAACTTTATTAATATGTTTTATTTGAATTTATCGCTGCGAAGGTTTGCTCTTGTTGTCCAGACGTTTTAAACTACTCTGGCATTCACTCCTCTTCAGTGGACACTTAAATTTTTTTTTTAAAATTTAAAAATTCAATCCTAATTTGATATTTTAGTTAGAACTTACAAATTATTGGTCATCGTCTAACACTTTGATTTTGGACAGTTTGTTTGATTTTTCGTTTAAATGAAAAACTATCTGTAATTTATAAGTTCTATCTAAAAATAAAAATTAAAATGGAATGTTTAAAGAAAAAAAAAATAATTTTAGTATCCACTGAAGAGGAGCGAAAGCCAGAGTAGTTTAAAACGTCTGGACAACTGGTAAATTTTGGTTTTTTGATGTTAAAACTTGCCGAAAAAAGTTGATAAATTCAAGAGCACTTAATTAATATTGCAATCTACTTATTTATTCTGATTGCGTTACGTTCATTTCGTAGAGAAATGGAATATTTTTGAGCATAAACCTCTTGTTATAAAACACTTCAGCAGAGCTTTGTAATCCAAATATTATAGTATATTCAACCCAATGTTTTATACTCTAAATTCTGACACAGAGCTCGCATTCACTTACTTAAAAGTTTGAAGCCCAGATAAAATTCCTAAATCGGTCAAAATCAGTGATCTCAAATTAAAACCATCAGATGTTGTGTAACAGCGAGCGATGTCTGATTCAAAAGCTAACTAAAAATTAAAGAATTTAGATGAACCAAACATGTTTAAAACATTTTGATACATTGCACTGATTGTAGTTATGCTATTAAATGAGATGAATTTCTTTTGTAACATTTCTGTCCAATTATGCTCCGAAAGTGAACGATTAGATTAAATATGAGTTTAAATTGGAATGAGCGAAGAAAAAATAGTTTCATCCGGGTTTGTTCGGACATTTAATACAAAATTAAGGAATTAAATTAATTGAAAAGTCCGGATTTTGCCCAGATTTATCCACTGTATTTTTCAAATCAAACAAAAAATATCTAAACGTGTTGTAAATTTTGTTAATGTCTTCAAAACAAAACTTTTTTGAGTAAGTTTTATAAAAATATTCATGAAATGTTTTTTTGAAATCCATAAATACAATTTAAAATCTGTCGATGAGTTTTGATGAAATATTTTTTTTTTGTTTTTTTTTATCTTTGTAAAATAATTTCTGGATTTTGACCAAATTTGTCTGGATATTCTTCAAATTCTACCGGTTTTTTTTTTTATAAAATTGTTCGGATTTGTCCAGCCCGAATACGTGCTGAAAAAATTCTGAAAACCGTCTTTCATTTCAACTCCTTCACCCTCACCGATAAAGCCGCAAATTAATTTCAGGAAACCTTATGCAAGATACTATTATCATAAAAATGTTCAGTTTTAAATAGCTTTATAGCGATTTCTTTCAAGATAATTTTTTTTATATAAATTTTTGTTTTTTCCGCTGGTCCAAGTAATGCTTAAGAAAAACCTGATATTATTTTTTTTTTTGTTCATTTCAATGCCAACAGCTTAAACCTTCTTATTAGAATTATGATTGCTAGGTTATGTTCGAAAAAATATATTTTTTTTTGGATATAAACTCACGAGTTTAAATTGTCGATAATATTATTAAATAGCTATTACTAGCAATCCAGCAAAATAGTAAGTAAAAGCAGTTGTTGAACCTTAGGAAGAAGTGTTTCTGAAGCAATATAAAATATAAACATCAAATGAGATTTTATTAAACATATTATGGTATACTAGTTATGGGATAATTAGTTGGCTTCTGGGAAGTGATTTCGGATAACCAGAAATTTAAGACCGATTGATTTGGGTGTCTGAATTTAACTTAAACTATATTTTAAAGGTTGGGTCTATGCTACATCTTGGATTTATGTGTTTGTTGTTAGGTTGATAACTATTGTAGTAAGAGAGAAATTTATTTTGTGTTTTACATTAAATAGAGTTGTGTGAAGTAATACTTGTATTATGGTTACGTCACAATATTGATGTTCTTTTTTTATTGTTGAAATTCATGCATACAGAAGCTTAGAAAAAAATCAGGTGGGGTTTATCCGATTTAATTAAATTCCAAACTGTAAAAATTTAACTTTTCTGGTAATGAATAAAATTAAAGTGTGGTTTTTATTAGAAACAGATTATTTTAATTCAAAAATTGTTACTTAAACTGAGACTATTCTTAAACGAGTATGAGTGAGTAAGGGTCATCCAGTTGGAAATTCGGCAATTTTGACTATTTTTATTAAACAAAAAGATTTCAAATACTGTCAGGTATCTCAACATATAAATTGCTGCAATGTATAAAAAACAGATATCCGTTCTTGTAGATATATTTTTTTAAATCTTTATTTGGTTTAAGAAGCTCCTAAGAACTGTTCAACTTTCCATATCTGACCTGTGGCTTACATTCAAATTATCAATCTTATCTATCCAATATACTGAAGAACTAAGATATTTGAGACTCCAAATATATTAATTTAGTTGAACCAAGCAAAGCCAGCAAATGTTTATATGTTTTTAAATAAAAATGATCAGCTTAATTTTTTTTCCATTCGGAAACAGCTGCTGATAACTTTATAAAACAAATCGATTCAATTTAAAAAAGATTGAAAAACTTTACAATTAATCTTATATCTTCTAAATCGGGTAGAATTTTGTGGCCAAGGGAACAACAACAAACTACTGGTCATAAATCCCCGAAACAAATATTTGGCAATGAATTTTGGATGATTTAAAAAAATCTGTATTAGGTATGTGACTTGAAACCAGGGGGATGGCAACTTAGTTCTTCTTGATAGCAAGAATCATTTTTTTTCGTTTCTATCCATTGGGACACATCGGGAGAGACATTTATGTTGTTTTCCTTTCGAAGAAGAACAGAGTTGAAAAAGTCGAAACTTCAACCAATGAGAAACCAGAATGATTTGTTGTGTTAGTGTGCAATCAACCTTGCTTTTCTAAGTTTTGAAATTTAGTTCAGGTCCTTTAGAGTCAACTGTTAGCTTTGTTTGGGGCCCCAAAAATCGTGGGAAATCGTTTATGAAATCTCCCTATTTCATAATTATAATACCAAAACGATCCAAGTGCATCGGGTATAAAAACAATTGTACTTATGATTTCTTAAATCATTTAAGCTCTTTTCCATGTCTTCGAAACATGTACATAAATTTAAACTCGTTTACTCCGCCTATTCCTTTCAAACAAGGGCATAGGTTTTATTCTCCAAAAATTTGTCACATTCCATCCATCCTGACGGTCAAATCATCCAGCAACCAACGAAAGTTAGCTGCTATCAAAAAATTCTGATGTCAAGATTCTTGTTCATTCTGTCGCTTCCCTCCGGGTCAAAGTTTCGCCGTCTTGTCTGTTAGTCTAGGATTTCTTTCCGTCCCAAAAAATCATATACCTCCATTTCTAAAAAAAAAATTGGGGGAGACGAGGCGGCAACAATTTTGGTGGAAAGCAAAAGGACGAGTGACAAGTGAACCGCACATTTCTTATGCAGTGAAAACCGATGAAATGCTTGAACCCGACCGAAAGATGATGGGAAGACATCAACGTCGTCCTAGTTGTTTTCATTTTTTTTCCTAACATTTTCGCAAGTCGAGAGCAGTTGACGAAAGAAGGGATTTTTAGCATCCCAAGTCCTTTGACTTTTGCCCCGTTCTGAGATTTTTGCATTCGATGATGTTGTTGAACCGAGAGAATCCGGTGGAATATATTTCTTCAATTTTCCCCATGTTTTCTTATTTATTTCATGCTTCATATATTGCAGTAAAAAGATGTAAGTCGAGTTGAATGGAGGGGTTATTGGTATGTATGGGGGTTTGATTCAGTAAAGTGAGAAAATTGATGTCCTGGCATGACTGAATTGAATATGGTTGGGTTTTTGCGAGTGAAAACCGTAATAAAAAGTATGTACAAAATTTGAATGTTTGAAAAGTTGAACTTTTCACAAAAAAACATGTGAAAAAATGCGATTGATTTGATTTCTAAAATTTTTCTACCACTTCTTCCGCTTCAAACTTGTGTTCATTGAGGTTGTGGTTTCATATTTATGTAAAACCACTTTGCCACTAGTGTTTCTGGTTTATCTCAAGATTACTCAACCTTAACGTTTCGATGTCCATCGGAAGGGAAACACCAAACCTGGAAAACCCTCGGAAGCATAAAACCAGCCAGAACGGTTTAAGTGGATTTCCAAGTTTCCTCATCACCATCGTCATCATTGAGAAGATTCTGATGGAAACCTCAAAGAGCATAAAATATCCACAAACAAAGAAAGGAAAAACGCGACAATGCGGATCACTGCATTTGTGTTTCTGAAACAGAACGTTTTCGTGTGACACAAGTGGAAACAACACCGAGTAGGGGGGGATGAATGCTGCTCTCTAAAGTACTTGTTTGCAGTTTTGTTCGCGCGGTGCTGTAATGATTTTCCCTTCCGTTTCGGTAAATTGCATAAACCGCATCGTGAAGCTTTTGCCGTGCAGTTGACTTGTAAGCTTCCCAGATAACGAAATGTTTCCTCGATTGAACCCTTGACGATAATTTGAACGATTTGTTTCAACTTTATGCAAAATTTGATTCTCACTTCAGAGATTTATTGTTCTACATCCTTTCTTCCAGACTACAAAAAAAAACTCAAAAAGGATTCAATTAAATCAGAATTCATAAGTCGTCAAAAATGTCTCTGACTTTCCTACCCCACAAAAAACGGTTGATTGATTGACGTTTGGATTGAGCATAGGTAGTAATAAAAAATCTCGTTCTCGACTAACTATCCTTCATCAATCACACCGATATGGTCGAAACTTTCACCGGGGCTTTTGGTCGTTTGGATACAGATTCGCAAGGTACCTTACCTAGTAACGTTTCTGAAATTTCGATAAACCACCCGCCACTCACTTGGGATTTGGTCTGTGCCCAGTTGGAAGCCTCTAATATGGTAGAGCTTGTCGACAATAATGAAACAGATAAAAAAATCATTTTTCTTTCAAATAAAACTTTCAGAGCCAGTTAGAAAATCAATTGAAATGTTTAAAATTGATATATAATTTTTAATATCGAATAAATTGGCAAAACCTGGGCTTTTGAACAAAATCCGACCGGGCCAGACTTTTCCCAAATTTTGTTTTCAATATACGGTCAAACACGGATAAAATCTCGCAGTCCTTATTCTAGAGGGTGGTGAGCGCAATTTCAAAACAAGGGGAGCTAGGCTTTTTAGGTGAAAATTTCAGTAAAATGACTAAAATTGGTAAAAACAGAATGATAAATCGAATCTGAGCGAAACTTATAATTTTTCAAGATTAACATTTAAGGATTTATTGCAAATCAGACTGCGCAGACTGATTAAATCTTAGTTTTCCTTTTTTTCCAATCAATGCCCCTTCGAATGACTATTAGACCCATTCCAGCGTGACGTAACAACGTTTGCAATAGAAAATTTTGGTATATTGTATGTAAGTTTTACACAGATTGAAAAAAAAACATAACTTCTGAGGTCAAAATTTAATTCTCTATAATTTGAAATCAAAAGTATTTTCATAGAACAAATAGTTAACAAAATAAAAGCAAAACGAATCTTGACGTCACAACGAGCCACTTTTTCAACTTTTCATTTTTTTTTTCACAATACCGCACTTTTCTGCTCTTCTTTTCGATCAAATTTTACGAAAATTTTAATCTCATTATAACTAACAAATTGCTGTTCTAGATTTTTTGAAATGTTGATTTCAATTTATTTTAGAGCGAATCAGTTTCGTGACGACACAACGCACCATTTTTTTAAGCAGGGTTTTGCACGAAATTTTATGGTGAGCTACATAAAGCAATTCACAGTATTATCTTAAAATTAATGCTTAATTGACTTAAAATGCTTCAAAACTCAATAAATAATGTGATTTGGTGATTAAATCGATCCATATATTCCAGAAAAATAAGGAGAATTAAATCTAAAAGGCCAATGTAAGCAGATAAGGTTTGCAATGCTGCTAACATCAATTTTATTCCAAATTTTTTTGTGCGATCATGTGCAGTGATGGTTTGAATCATTTGACTTATTTTTGAATCATTTGGTTATAACTTCTTTTGAAAACATTTTTCCATGAAATGATGTTCTAAACTTTAGTAGATACAGATCTAAGCTACAACTTTCTTGTATGTCATAAATATGTATCTTCAATGTGGTATGAATTGTAGGATTTAATCCAACCCGCTAATCCAAATGATTGTGATTACGATCATTGCTCAAAAATTTAAACTTTTCGATTTCTCATTCATAAGGCATAAGAGATACAGGTTTGTGTTGGTCACAAAAGTTGCAGCTAAGATCTAGTTCTACTAAAGTTTAGAACATCATTTCTGGGAAAAATGTTTTCAAAAGAAGTTATAAGCAAATGATTCAAAATTAAGTCAAATGATTCAAACCATCACTGATCATGTGTATATTATTTTGAAAAAAAAAACCAAAACTAGGAAATATTTATTCGTAAAATCTTTGAAAAATGTTTCTAAACTTTTTAAATCTTTATTTGCAAAGGAAAGGAAAATTAAATGATAATTTCAAAAGTCTTCGATCTTTTAAAAGTTATTAAATGGACACAAGAGTGCCTAAATCAATCGACTTATGAAAATCTTGCAAGCTAAAATAGATACTAGGCCTAGAACAAAGTTCAGTGCCAAATTTGGGGATTGGACCACGGAAACAGAGGACACAATGAGCCTAAAATTTATATGGAATTATGAGAAATTGGGTATGGAACGAACATGAAAACCAAGTTTTGCACCAATTTCTGAAATCCCTATCGGCTGATTTGTTTGCTTCATAGTCATTCACAAAACTTTCGTTATGACAAATAGTTTATCTCAAGGGCCGATTTCAACAATGATTTGGTAAAAAAGATATTGAGTTTTGATCTTTAATCGGCACTTATTCACCTGTTTTTAGCGTTATAGTTTTTTTTATGATAATTCTAATCGAAATCCGTTCTTCAGATGAAATGTTGTCCTAATTAAAGCTTTAAAACACTCATATTAAAAGAAAAATTGGTTGATGAAGACCTTAATTATTGGCAAATAACAGTTTTTTTGTTCATGTCGAACAAAATCCATATAATTCCATACAAACTTTGACGCGTTGTGCGACTCCTTTACATAGTATAATCTGGCCCAAATTTTGCCTAAGACCTTGTGCTAGAACAGATTTGAATTTATTTAATTCTGTTATTCCGTTAAAAGTCTCTTTTGTGAGATTTGAGGGTTTGATTTGGATTTTCTAGTAACATTCTTTGAGGTGGATATTTTAATTAAGGACAGTTTTTTTTTAAATAATTCAATTAATTTCATTTATTAATTTTCTATGAATGTCTTACGAATTTTTTTGGTATAAAAAGTTAATATATTAAGTTTACCATGTTCAAAGATTGTTTTAATCTCATTACATTTATTTCATGGAACTAATTTTGTTTGAACATGATGCCAGAAAGTAATAGAAGCTACTAGCGATGTTTTTCATTCTAACAAAGATATGTGGAAAAATTGATCTTTTTGCAAGATTTTCATTTAAATGACTGATAATTAATTAACTGCTTTATGATTCGCAAATATTTTTTACAAAATCGATGAGGATTTCATTTTTTTGATAGCGTTTTTATTCTCGAACCAAGTGTTTTTAAACGCGATTTTATATGTTTTCTTAAAGATGTTTAAAATGAACCGCGTTAATGCGAAAAATTTTTTCTCTTAGTTTCATTAAAAATTTGAAAATAGAATTCGTTAATCGAAGCGCATTGTTATGTTAAACTTGTATTGAAGAAATACTATCATAGTGTTCAAGAAAAAGTCTTGAACATTTTCGAAAAAAAGTAAATAAATTTTCGTGACGTCACAACGAATTCTTTACCTGGGTGCAACTTACAACCATCTGAACCGATTTGTTATCTAAAAATTTTATTAAATATCTTTCAAAAACTATAAAGAGACCTCCAATTTTCGACAATATGTCAAATTTCAGTAAATCATGAATAAAAATTTTCGTGACGTTACAACGCTTAAAAATGGATAGATACCTTTATCAACGTTGCTAGAGCGTAAACTTGCAGTGACTTTTTTTTTTATCTAATATCATGCTTAAAAGATGTCTTTTCTACCATTATTTTGCAATAATTTTTTTGACACAGCTAGATTTTCGACAAAGTTATGTTTTGAATAAAAAACAATTTCAAAAATCAATTATATTTCATACTAAAATTTTTAAATTTCAACGATATCATATTCAATTCTTTAAAAGGTAACTGAAAATCTTTTGATGAAAATGACGCTCAAGAAAAAACTTTTCTAACGCTGTGCAATTTATTTTTGCATCATGAAAACAAAAATCGGTTCCCCGGTTGAGGGGGGCTTGGAATGGGTCATGTAGATTTTATACTCTTTATGCTCTTTGGATGATCTCAGTACTTTTTTGTGAATATTTTTTTCAAATTTAAAGGATAAACAATTTTGAACCAAACTTTTCTAAACTGCAATTTTTCAAAAGCAATTTTTTTTTGTTTTGTCCTGGTATTTTCCCTTTGGGTTTTTGAGGTTCAAATCAATCGTCCTTCTACCAACTTTGATGTTTTGTGTTAGCTTTTAATTATATCTGTTTATTGTTAGATTCATTGAAAACTTCGAATTTCGAAAGCGGTATATCGAAGTTGGAAGCAATATGTAGCACATATGGAATTTTTATTTTTGAATTTTTACAAATCATGGTCAAGAAAAATATAAAAAATATCGCTTTAAAATGAATTAATCGACAAAACTGTTCCAGTCACAAAAGAAAATATTTGAAAAGTGAATTTGAAAGTTAACTTTACGAAACATAGAAATTTGCAGAAAAAGTGATTGATAAAAAAAATCGAAAAACAGCTCTTTTTGAACAGCTGTTTTCCTATTTTCTATTCTGACTTGAACAGCTTTGGCGGCTGATTCATTAAGAAGTGTGTTTTTCACACTACTTTTTTCACATCACACCATTTTGAAAAAAAAATTATTTTAGCTGAATATTGTCTGGAAGTTATATTTCAGGCACGTTAAAAGATTTTCAAAACTATAAATTTTGTGAAAATCGGTTGAGAAACAAGAGATTTTTGGTGGAAAAGGTGTAAAGGGTCATTAGACCCCCAGCGCACTGTGGGGCAGAACCTATAAAAGCTTGGACTAAATCTCATTTTTCATTTTTTTGGATTGAAAATTTGATATTTGTATTTTAGAAAACAAGATTGAAAGCGCATCTCAATTCTATCAAATTTTTTGAAAGCGCAGCAACTGAGCAACTTTCTGAATAGGAGAAGATGAGGTATTGAGCGATATTGTAAAAAATATATAAAAAAAAATTAAAATATACTTCCAGCTATGTAAAATACATTTTTTTCAAGATAATCCTTAACCAAATATATTAAATTCATGAAGTTTGTTCAATTTTCACAAATTTTCTAGATTTGATATCTAGTAAATGCCTTGTCGTAGTTTAACCAAAAATAGTAGTGGAAAGTCGGGAAAGACGGACACTATCAATATTTCGATAATTACAATGTTTGGCATAAATATTATGATGGGAATATGTTTGCCTAGCTGTATCAACAATTTCGAAACCATATGTTTATTTATAGCAAGCAAGGTTCCATAATAGTAAACCAAACAAATACAAATTTAGAGGATCCATTGTTTGATGTAATATTCTCTCCTCAAAAATAGTTCATAACTCGCAAAATTTTCGAAAATGTTATCCATTTTCAAAGGTAGAGTGTTCATTAGGCTTCTTTTTGACCATCTGAAAGAAAATCAGCGAATTTCGGCCAAAGGGCTTGAACAAAAAACGTTTTGAAAAAAAGTTGCTAAGGCGGGTAAGATGGACACCTCAAGGTCGGGTTTGGTGTTTATCATTAAGTTTTGATAATTTCACTCAGTATCTCGTTCTTCTAATAGGAGCCTACTGTATAGTTTGAGGTCCCAGTGAGACAAATAATACTTTTAATTTTTTCTTCAATAACTCAAGAAGTGATGTTAAATTTTTATAAAATTTTTTAACTTGAACTTTTCTGTAGAAACTTAGCAGTTAGCCATGTATGTATATCTAGAGAAGATTCATGGAAAATTTCAATAGCGTTCATACAATAACTATTCTATGATTGATTTAAAATTATCAATTCGAAACACATAGTTTCGACCTCGAAATATGTTCGGATGATATTGGTTAAGCAGATTTACAAAAGTAAGCTTAGCTTAAAAAATCTTTTGAACTGAATAACGGCTAATGAAAGGTCTACAAATATTTTTTTTTCAAGAAATAATTGAAAAAAAAAACTGTTCAAAATTCTTTTCAAACAAATGAAATTTTAAAATTAAAAAAAAATTGAGAAATTTATTGAAATGTCACTTATTTTTAAATTTAAACATCCATTATATTGAAGAAGATACGAAAATACTAAAAAAATCAGAACTTTCATCACTGAACTGAACTGAACATTGCAGCTTATTCCCGATTCAAACATATTTAGAAAAAAACATCTTTATTACTAAGCTTTTGTTAATATTTCAAGTGTTGCCGAAAGCATTGATGGATATTACCATTAGTTTTTTATAAAATTACGATACTCTATTCAAATTCTGAAATCCTTGAATTTAAAGTTTTGTCGATAAATTGTTTCATCTTTTTTATTTCTGTTTTTTAGAAATTGATAACAGTTATTTAAAAAAAAATTAATTCGATATTTTACGAAAAAATTAAGACAAAAAGGTGAACGAAAAAAAACTTCAAGAAAATTTTTTTTGGAGCTACCCGACGGATTTTTCTTGTGAGTTATGCGTGGATAGGCCAGTGTTCCATCTTTAATGGATACAAATTTAAAACATGCAATTTAATTTCGTTTTGAAGTTATCGTTATCAAGGTAAGATTAACTTTACCGACGAGTCTTTTCAATTTTGTAACTTTAAAAATTTAATTTAAATATTGAGCTAGAATATCATCAACAACCGATGAGATAGCTTTTATCACCGAGAATATCTCAGCCCCAGACATGAAACCTCTAGAAGTTGATTTAAAAAGTAATGAGGTTTTGTCCAGCACAAAGTAGGTTCTGCGCCACTGTGCGGCGGTAGGAATAGGCATACCACATATATTTTTGGAAATTTGCAAACTTTATTTAAAAATTTATACAGACAAATGCGTGTATTTAGGAAATAAAAATAGTCGTGTTGAAAAATTAAAAAAAAAATTTTTAACACTAGTTTACAAAATATGAAACCCGATTTAATACACTTAACAGTGGATTTGAGCCTTTCTTTCAGATTCATAACATATTTGTTTTGCGTGTTTTAATCCATAACGGTAGAATGTTTACAAAAATCACTTTTGTAAATGATTTTCGTTAAATGAAGCTCTCAAACGGAATAAACTATAGGGGATGAAAAAAAACTATAGGAGATAAAATTTGTCAAATTTGCCAAATTTGTCAAATTTGTCAAATTTGTCAAATTTGTCAAATTTGTCAAAAATGTCAAATTTGCCAATTTTGTCGATTTAATCAATATTGTCAATTTTATGGATTTTGCTAGTTTTGATAATTTTGTCGATTTTATAAGTTTTGTAATTTTTGTTTATTTGATTCAGTTTTGTCAATTTGTTCAATCTTGTCAATTTTGTCAATTCTGTAAATTTTGTCAAATTTGTCAATTTGATAAATTTTGTCAATTTTGTCAATTATAATAATTTTGTAAAATTTGTCAATCTTGTCAATTTTGTCAATTTTGTCAGTTTTGTCAATTTGGTCAATTTTTTCAATTTCGTCGATTCAATCAATATTGTGATTTTGAGATTTCTGTAAATTTTGACGATTTTGTCGATTTAATCAATTTTGTCATTTTTGTCAATTTTAACAATTTCTTCAAATTTGTTCAGATTTGTCAATTTTGTCAATGTTTACAATTTTCTAAATTTTGTCAATTTGGTCAATTTTGTCAATCTTCTCAATTGTGACAAACTTGTCAATTTTGTCAATATTGGCAATTTTGTCAGTTTTGTAAATTTTGTCAATTGTGTCAATATTGTCGATTTTGTCGAAATAGTCAATCTTGTCAATTTTGTCAGTCTTTTAATCTTGTTAGTTTTGTCTATTTTGTGAATTTTGTCAATCTTGTCAATTTTGGCAATTTGGTCATTTTGTCAGTTTTGTCAATTTGGTGAATTTTGTCAGTTTTGCCAATTTGGTCAATTTTCTAAATCTTGTCTTTTTTGTCAAATTGGTGAATGTTGTCAGTTTTCACATATTGGTCAATTTTGTCAATTTTGTTAATTTTATCACTTTTTTCAATCTTGTCAATTTTGTAAGTTTGTCAATTAAGTCAATCTTGTGAATGTTGTCAATTATGTCAATTGTGTCAATATTGTCGATTTTGTCGAAATTGTCGATATTGTCAATTTTGTCAGTTTTGTCAATTTGGTGAAGTTTGTCAGTTTTGTCAGTTTTGTTAATTTGGGCAATTTTGTCATTTTGTCGGTTTTGTCAATTTTGTTAATCTTGTCAATTTTGTCAATCTCATCAATTTTGTCAACTTTTTCAGTTTTGGCGATTTTGTCAATCTTGTCAATTTTGTCAGTTTTGTTAATTTTGTCAATTCAAATAATTCGTATTTATGTGCCTTTTCCAAAAAAAAAAATCCGAAATGCTTCAAACACTACTATGGAGAACTTGGTGGCGCCACTGTTTGGATTGACTCCCAAGCCGTTTTCGTCAGACACCAACCCCAACAACAAAACGCAACAATTGCACAGGTTTTTCTATGCGAACGAAAAACTTTCATTGCGCAACGTTAGATCTGAAGAGAAAAGGGAACGAAAAGGGAATTTGCCCGAGAGCTTAAAGCTCGAGAGGATTGAGTAGCATTTGTCTAATTAGATTTGCTTCCACTAGGCGAAATTCTCTCCTGTCGTTCGTGCCTAGGAAGAAGCTTCCTGAGCACGAACGGCACGTGAGAAGATGAGAGGATGTGCATTAGAGTGCCCCAAATGACCCGACTTTTGAAAAAGTTATGCGCTGCAGGCTAAAATTGATCCTTGGCCTAGTACAAGATCTCATGCCAAATTTGGGCGGGATCGGATCGCGGGAAGGGGTCGCTCAACGAGTTTGAAGTTTGTATGGGATTTTGAAACATTTTGTTCGGGAGAAACATGAAAAACCAGTTTTTCATCAATATCTTTGGTTTTCGTCGGCCGATTTCTTTCAAAAACGGGTTTTCTTAAAGCCTAAATTATGAAAAATATTTCATCCGAAGACTGCATCCGATCTCGCTCAAATTTGGCATGAGATCTTGTACTAAGACTAGGATCAATTTCAGCTTGCAGCGCATAACATTTCACAGGTTTTGAAATTCCCATACAAATTTGGGGCAGTCTAATGTGCATACATCGTCCGCGTACCCGTGTTGTTTTCCCCTTCTCAGAGCAATCTGTTTCTGAATATAATGTTGGCCGAAGTTACTATCGCTTTCGTACCATGCAGTGTGGGCATGACCTACTCATCAACGACTTCATTACTTTCGGGGTCGTACCCCCTGGTGAAAACCATCTTTATGTTTAATAATTCGGAGCTTCGGTTCCGAAATTTTTTGAAATGGTTCGGTTTCGATCTGAACCATTAAAATGAAAACAATACAAAATTGACCCGAAAAATTTAAATGGTCGTCATCCTCCCACACGGTTTCTGTCACGATGACATCAAACCTGAGTGGGAGTGAAGCCTATCTGTTCTCCCTTCCACACATCGACAGGCCCATAGTTTTAGCTAGCAAGCGCGTATCTATGACGTCACGTATAATTTGACGTCATATATACGATAATCTTGATTTTAGTGATTGCTGGTTGTGGCTAGCAAGGCCAATTGACACGTTTTTTGGAGTGATGATTTGATGATAATTACTATGAAAATTTAATTTTCAAACTATTTTGTTATTTTTTCTTTCTTTTATAGACCGAAGAAGAAAAAAAAACAGATTTTTTAAGATAAAAATCATTTTTATTGTACTGCCCAGTTTCGCAAAAACATGCAAAAAAGTTTACAAAAAATCACACCAATACACACAAATACACATACATCGTCTGAACTCGACGAGCTGATTCGATAGGTACCTATAAAGGTATATCTAAGACCCATAATTAATGATCTCCCAAATCGACCGATAACTATACCTTTCTGAAAGAAAGGCAAAAAACGTAAACTTCATCGACTGACCCACATTTTTAATGTGAAATCGCGTACTGAATCCGAAGATGAAATTCAAAAAAATCTCAGAAGAACGGTTTTTGAGTAATGCTTAAAATATGAAATTTTTGAAAACTAAAAAAAGTACTTGTGCCTATATATCTCGGACAATATAACATAATTTTGAATCTTTTATTTTTTCTATATTAAAGGTGAATAAATAAGCTTTTGTTCATCTGAACTTCATTTTTGCGTAAGATCAACAGTATTGTTGATATTAGTGAAAAACACGTAATGAGTACATACTTTGAGAAAAATGTTTGCAAAACACAATCAGTGAATACAGAAAAAAGGTAATTAATGAAAAAACCAGTATTTTTTGCTGCAGAATACCTTAAAATCCCATGCACACTTGAGACTAAAAGAACTCCTTCCCATGGTCTGATTTTACTGAAATTTCGCATGTGACCTTCTGATAAGTTTGATAGATTTTGATAAATAAACACTTGAAATTTTTGTTTTAAATATTTACTTACGATTCTTAAAAAAAAGATTTTTTAATGATACCATTGAGTCTAAAACTGTCGATAAAACTAATTTTTTTCTAAAAAAAAAATCATTTTTAATTATTTTTTCTATTCCAACTACACTTATATCAACAATACTGTTGATTATACGCAAAAATGAAGTTCAGATGATCAAGAACTTATATATTCACCTTCAATACGCGAACAAAAATTTGAATTAATGTTATATAGTCCGAGATATTTTAATATAGGTACTATATAATTTTTTTTTCCGAAAATTTTATATTTAAAGCATGACTCAAACACTGTTCTATCGAGATTTTTTTTAATTTTATTTTTGGATTCTGCGCCCAATTTAAGATTAAAATCTATGTTCAGCTTACTTAGTTCAAAAATGCTATAAACTAGTGTAATAGTCACTTGAAGTTCCAAAAATTTTATTTGTTCCCCTCCGGTACGTTTGATGTTAAAAATTTCTTTTCAAATCTCTTATTGAAGAAGGTAGCTTTGAAATTTGAATTTCAAATAGGGTTTGAATCAGGGGACTGAGATAAACGGAGAATCATCGTCAGTAATCGAACAAATTTTGCTGCCAATGATTGAATTTGTGGTAAAAATAAAATTTTAATAATATTATCAACCAATTGAAACATGAATTATGTTTAAAGCTATGTAGGATCCATTGTTTGTTTTTAAACATATTCAAGAAAAGGGAATAACTGTGTTTCTTCGAATCAAAGTTTATGATTATATATGCTTTAATTGAAAAACATAAAACTCATATTCTTTTTAACATAAACAAGCTAACAAAAATCTCTTAAAGACTTCTATTGGTCTTCAATTCATTCGCAAACATTTGTCTGATAACTATCAATTCTTCTTTTGGAATACTTACGTTTGAAATCTGGTTTCTAATGGTTTGATTCTCTAATGTTAAGTTTAGTCAACTTACTTCAGTTTTTTGTTAATATAGGTTTCGAAAATAAAAATATTTGTGTGAAAGCCTTTACCAATACAAGAATTTGGTTTCACTGTTAAACAATGTTATTTTGTTTATGATATTTTCAAATATCTAACCATAAAACCATCTGTTATTTTTTCCGAAGAAAAAAAATATGCCAACCATTTTTAGAAGAATCAAATCATGCCTGCTCATACTTAATAGAAAAAAGTCATATAAGTAAGTGATTTTTTGTGTAAAATGACTGGTTGCAAAAAGTTTGATTTATAAAAGAACTAATTTCCATTTCAATGTTTCCGATAATTCAACATTGAAAAATCTTCGACACGCCCAACAAGCTTGTGATTGCTGGTGTGGTTTTGACTGCTCAATAAAAACCGTTTCAACCAATCCACAACCAGAAGGGGGACAGATTTGATAAAGGTTGAGATTTACCAATTGTTTCCTAGTTTTGGCTTTTTTTCGGATGGCGTCTCTTTGTTTCGGTAGCCCTCGATTTGATTTCCGATGAAAACCGAAAGATATTTTCATCGGGGCAACGGATGGATACAAAGTTACCGCAGCTCTTCTGAATGAAACCGGAAGGCATCCTACCCCTTGCTTTTCGGAGTTGGGTAAGATAAATTGAAAGACAATGATAAATGAGTTATTTGGAGGTTTTTGCCTAGCTTCAGGCGTTATGGTCATTCTCGATGTGTGGGAAAAAAGGTTGAATTTTAACGGGTTTTAAAAAATTAACGAAGAATTTACATATTCAAAAATCCTTGATGATTCAAAAGGGAAAAGAACTCAAGTAGCTGGTACTTACAGCAGAAATCGATTACCCGCAGAGTCTTTGCCGAGGCTGTCGCCTCCAAACGTCCACCCGACAAAGTCCATTCGAAAGCTCATTTCAATTAGCAGTTTCTCCGATTCCAATTTCGATTCCATCTGTGTTTCACCAAATGGGGTCATCCATGCATAGCTTAATTAATTCAGCAGCCACTTTCCGTCGATCGTTGAAAGTCTGTGCTGGCTGGCTCGATTCTTGGCCCCAGTCCTCGACTACGACACACGATGGGATGGAAAGTGGAGTGTCTCAAGTTTTCGAAAGTCTAGACGATTCGGTTCTTGAAAATCACCAATGGGCTGCCACAGTCCTCGTCGACTTTCGACCGTTTGACTCAACTCAAACTCGAACCCATCTGGGGCCAAACGCATCATAAAAATTCGGGTGGGTACGAAAAGGTTCGTCGTTTTGCATGCGCTCTGCTGTGGGGGCTTCCAGAAGAATTTCTCATTAGGGAATACTGTAGGTGAGCCAAAGCCACATCACATCGAGATTCCTACCTTCGTCCAGGCGGGGGAGATTTTGGTTGAACACATCACACCGAGTTTTCTGCTGGAGCCCATCTGGAAAGGAATTTAATATATTTCTCTCTGGAGCCACCGATTTTTTTACCGAAAAGAAGTTTGGAAACGAAACTCATTCTACTGAAAGATGAGTTGACCACAATCTGTTTAATGATACTTCGTGGTGGTTCAAAAGTTTTAAACTTTCTGATTGGCGTTTTCAAGGATTTTTTACTATCGTACTCAAAGATCTCAGAACTCACATTTTTAAAAAACGAATGTAACATTGGATAGGTTATAAGTTGTGTGTGCCTTCCTTCATTTTATCTCAGACTTCCAATGATGTTCGATATTTGAATTTTATTCTCGGTTCTTGGAAAAAATGTTTTCAAGGGTATTGAAAAACGTTTCCATCCCTTTTTAAAATTCTGATCTCATGAATTCAAAAATTCTATATTGGAAACAAAACCAATACCTTAATGTTCAATAACTTTTATTTCTTCTACTTAACACTAGAAGGACCGGCAAATTGAATATACCTATTCGGACCGTGACCAGTCAAAATGACTGGTAAAGGGGAAATTTTTTCTATCATAATATTTTAAACTTTTTTCTTTTGAAATTGTTTTGTTATTTATTCGATATCATTTTTGTTATAAAATGGAAATAATTTTTCACCATGGGTGCACGGAATCACCTCATTTTGGCATAGTTGACGAAAGCGTGTATGTCATAAAATGAATATTTCAAATAATAACCAAAAAATTAAAACACATTATCAATCAAATTATAAAATCATGTTAGACGGCTATGGATATTGACCATGGGTGCACGGTTTCACTTCAATTTTGTTTTAGTAGATGTTTTCTAGCATCCATCGCTCTGAAATTTTTCAACACATTGCCTATAAATTATACCTGATATTGTAGATTTTGAAGCATATTTTTTCTATAAATAGAGCAATTTACCATGGGTGCACGGATTCACCGCTATTCATCCAAAATCAATTTTTTTAGCATGCTAATGGTAAAGAATAAAGACTTTTGTAGATTCAAATAAAAATTTGTGTTATATACATGGTTTTTCACTATGGGTGCACGGATTCACCGCGTTTTAATCATATATTGACTTTTGGCAAATTTTTTAAAAGCATTTTTATAAATCTTAACTAAACCAAAGTCGAAACCATGTCTTTCATGTTCAGACATAATGATTTAAGTAACGATTTTTATTTAAAGTTCCGTTTTTTCATTCCTGGAAAAGAAATATTTCAATTATATCTTGAAATAATAAATTTATATATTTTTATTACAAAACAGGTTTTTGCAATCGTACATTTATCTGATAAGATCTGATCAACATCCAAGAAATTGGAAAACGCTTACCATGGACCGAGTGAGTTTTAGGGATTATATGCATCAAGTCATGTCGTGCGACGGAAAACAGTAAAAATAAAAATAATGAATCAACATTGTCGAATGTACACGTTGATTTGTTTATCCTTAAAAGTTTTTAAATTGACGAATATTGCACTTCAAATACCTATCATGTCTAACTCAAAAATATGATGTGTTCTGAAGCAAGTTGAAGACTATTTCACTCTATATAATTTACAACGGTGAATTTGCAGCCATTCCGGGCACCCATGTTGAAATATCCGCATCCGATGTGGTCTATCAGATAGGCTGGCGCGAGTCTGGAATAGGTATGCCAGGCGTACTGGGTTCGATTCCTTGTATCGGCAAGAAAATTCTTGGGTTCAAACCCCATAAGTTGCCGACAGGTAAGATGTGTTTCCTCTTATAAGAAGATTGTTCAATCAGTTGCCAGCTGGCCAGGTATATACACGGGTGCCGGAATACCTGTAAGTGAACTTGCATTGGAATTTGTCGAGCCTAATAATCTAAGAATGCAAGTGAATACATACTTGGCAGAAACTGCGGCGAATCCGTGCACCCATAGTGGATAACCAAAATATAAGAATATATCGCACCCATGTTGAATTATCATTTTAATTATTCAGTTTCATAGCTGACGTCTTCAAATTTGAATAAATAAGTACTCAATTCATAATAATTTTACTCATTCTAGTTTAGTATAAAACATATTTATCACCTAAAACTACTCGATTACTCGAATGGACATGTATTAAATCTAACATAACTTTTACAAATCTTGATGAAATTTCGCCAAATTTTGACAGAAAGTTCGATTATAGTTGAGCAACAAAACAGACCAAAAAAATTGGGAGTCAAGTGCTTGAAGCGCCACACAGCAGCCAATCCGATAACTTTTTCTTCAAATCTTCACGACTTCGCATCGAAAGTCAATAATTTCATAACGAATGACACACTTCTGCCCACCATAAATCAATTAGGACTCATTGTCTTGAATGTAGCTTGCTAATGAAACCAAAAGCAAGCGAAAATGTTTTATCTTGTTTGAGTTATAGGGTTGTGAATTGTCACGGTCCGAGTGTCCATGGCGAAATTTTTCTCGCTTACTAAAAGAGCTAGTGAAATAAAAAATACACAGTTTTGTAGAGATTCAAAATTCATGAAAAGTCGTATTTTTTGCGAATTTTTAAAGCGAAGTATGCAAAAGATATTCAACAAACAAAGTGTCCGACCAGTCATTTTGACTGGTGCGGTCTTTCTAGTGTTAAACACTTACCTGGTAATTGTACCTAAATTCGCTGTTTTCTTGCAATGCATTGCACAATGGGAAAAAAGTGGGTAAACGTGTAGAAATTCAATATCTTTCCGCCTACTCGAACCAAATCTTTGAAAATATACTTTTCTTACGGCGTAGTTTCAGACTCAGCACGAGCTAACGAACAAAGATATAGTCCTTTTTAAACCCCTGATTCCCCTATATTTTCTAAATAATCCAGAAAAACATTGGTTGGGTCTTTAAAATTTTGAACTAAAACAGACGTATCTTGTGTTATATTTTTCGAGGAAGACTGAAAACTATTTTAACTATCACAGGCTACGGAAAATGGAGTTCAGACTGATTTTACCCTCGGTTTCACAATATTCTTCAATTAATTATGAAAAAAGTAAGTTCAGACTTGAAAATTTTGAACCAAACGAAAGCCAAATCCAATGGGATTTTCGAGAAATAAAATGATGATTATTTGAGCCACCGCACGCATCGGAAAATGGTGTTATGGCTGTTTTAACACTTCATTCCCCTATATTTTTTCAAAAAGTTAAGCTATAGCTCCATTCTAAGGAGCGTGCAGTGGCTCAAACAGCCATCATTCGATTTCTCAAAAAATAAAAAAGAAAAAAACATACACTAAATACTTCTCATTTGTTGCTAAAGTTTTTGAGCGAACAATTTTTTTTTAATAAAAGATAAATGTTTGAAATAGAGGGTAAAACAGCGATAACTCCAGTTTGAGATGCGCGTGGTGGATCAAATTGAGTTTGTTTGATTCCTCAAAAAACATTTACATAACATTTTCAGCATTATTCAAAAAATGTCGTGGAACTGAGAGTTAAACAGTCAAAACTTCATATTCTGTTACGTGCGGTGGCTCAAACAGCCTTCATTCGATACCTTGGAAAAATCACAAAATATAAGTCTCATAGGTTTTTCTGAAATTATTGAAAAATCTAGGGTAATTAAGGGTTAAATGGCCATAATTTCATTTACGATGCGATAACTATCATTCACTTTCTTGGAAAAAATCACTTATTTATTTATTTTCATAAAACTCAGTCTCTCGCCATAACTTGACGAACATATTTAATTCTTAAAATTCACTCGGTCTATGACACGGTTCTTAAATTTCTCCGACATCCCACATTTGCCAGGTCGTACTCCACTTGATGAAAATTATATTTTTTTAGTAAAAACATCTCAAAATAATTAAAATTAAATGCGAAAAGAAAGTTATCATAACTTTAAACCCCAAAAAATATAATAGGTTAGATTCTTTAAGAACCCTTACCGAGGATATCAAATGCACAATCGAAAATGTTTGAGTTAAAGAAATGCGTTGGCGTGGAGGATTTTTAAAAATTAAAAAAACAGACAGTTATTAAGAATTTTTAATACGAATAAAAAAGAGAAGGAAATGGTTTGTGGGATCAATAAACCCAAGAAACTTAAAATCCCAAATAAAACAACAAAACAAACAAACAAGGAAATGGTTTGGTGGAACCCTCCTCCTTATAGAATCTCCTTGAATTTTATTAAACAAATTCAGAGTCATTTTGGAAAATTTGGAAGTCAATGGAGAATAGAAAACTTTTATATTCCTATAAGTGCCAACAAAATTCATGGAGACCCCTCTTTTGAACTTAAAATGCAAAATGTGGTTTTAAAGAAACACTTATTTAAATCCACATACTTTTCTCGGAAAGGTAGGAAATATGTTGGTTTTGGAAAATAACTGTTATATGTACCCTTTAGGAAAATAAAAAGTAATCTCTTTGAACTTAAATTTTCCGAATATCGCTCGGATTTGCCAAAATAAACAAAAAAAATCAAATTGTGTTGTAAAATTTGTTTACACGTCCAAAATTAATTTTTTTAAGAAAGTTTATTGAAAATAATTATAAAGAAGGTTTTTTGGAAGCCTAAAATACGGTTAAAATCTGCTGATGATATGATAAAAAAATTCATGTTTTTTTCTTGACTTTTGTTGTGTAATTTCTTACATTTTACTAAATTCTGCCGATAAATTCCCGGATTTTTGGTCAACAATTTTGATAACAAATGCCCGGGTTTTACCATATTTTCAGATAAAATAGTTTGGATTTGTCCGGCCAGGATACGTGCTGGAAAAATTATGGCAACCTTACTCTACAACAAAAATGAGTCAATAAAGTGTATCCGAGTTGGTATATTTTTACTAATGATAACAATGTAGGTACCGTAAAACGAGGTAACATTTATCACCGGGGTAGCTTTGATCAACATGAAATTTTTCCACACAATCATCAATAACTTAGTGTATTGTAAAAATATCTTTAAAAAATGTCTATGTTTAAAACCTACATGTTGAGTTTCAAATGGGAAAAAACTTGGTTTGATTTTGAAAATTTCAAATGCAAGTAAAAAATGTAATTTCAAAACCTTGAAATATCTATTTTTTCGAAGCCTCGCTGACAAACATTATGAAATCAAAGCGTTTAGAAGCAGCAGGTTGATTGATGCGACAGTTCCACTTTTTTTCCTAGTAAATGTATGGTTTTGGTGTAGTTTTTGTTGTACTTTGTGATAAATTTTTGATATTTGAAAAATAGGGACGTTATCCAAGAGTATGTCAGTCTAGGACAAAAGACAAGAAGCCCTATCAATTGGTAAAGTTTGAAGGAAAAAATTAAAGGGGAACTGCGAGGGCATAGATAATTTATTGAAGGCAAAATTTAATTTTATTTGTAATTTGAATTTAATAAGCAACACAGCAAAAATTGAATAGTGTAATTTTCTATCTTTTACGATGCAAATTTTGGGACCATCGCTTAAGATATAAATTTATGTGCTTGTTTCGAATTACATCGTCACATGTAAATCCTTTAGCATCGCGTGATGTAAATTTGAATAAGACGATGTATTCTTTTTTACATCGTTTGAAATGTAATGTTTCCTGCGTGACAATGTTGTTTTTGGTGTAAGCTAAAGAGGTTAGGATTTGGTGTTTTCAACATAAGAAAAATAATTGAAATACATTTTCATTGTATTTTTATTTCTGTTCATTACTTAAATACACAAACACATTATAAACTCTCATTAGAAGTATGACCAGCAATATTTGATTCACTTTCTACTTGCTTTGCACAACTTGCTAGTTACAAATTCGGATTTTATGTTAAATTATCATTTTTAGTGAAAAAATGCTAAAATAAAAGAACCTACACTATGCTTCCTCTCCACTTCAGTGCTATGAATAAGAAGCTGCGGAATGCATCGATACCAACCCCCTGGCAACTTGACAGTTCTGGCGAGTTTCGTGTGCCTGATTAAAATTCGCAGATGTCGCATGTGTACCGCTTGTTTACATACTTTTCGAGCCATGCGTATGGAAAGGGCACATCATCAAATGTGGTGCGAATCATAAAATTCGATTGAATGGAAAAATGTTCCAACCGAAATTATTATTCTCATTCAATATTCGACCTATTTATTTATTGTATAGGAACAGTTTTCCATAAACCGAGAAATGTTCTGCTATAATTTGAAAGTTTTGTCATACTAAAATTTTCATATGTATCGCAGTTTATGAAAATCACTCGATGGTTGTTGTGGTAATGTTTTGTTTTACATTTATTGTGTCAATCGTCATTAATAGTTTTGGTGGAAGGGGTTCTTTCCCAAAAAATCTGCCGTATATCAGTCAATTTTTTTGATCAGTCCAGAAGTTTTAAACCTAATAAAGGACACACAGATTTACGTCTGTGTGCCGTTTGCTTCGACTGAACTTTTGAAAACAGATTCACTTTACGTATGACTGAGCAAATTTTCAATTCGAATCGTTTTTTCATTTGTTGAATCGATTAAAAGATAACATATTTCCATATGCGTCCTTCCGACATGTTAAGTCGCTTGATTTTCGATTTGACAGAACCAGAGAACCAGAAAAAACTGGCACACGCGATTTGTATGGGAAACGTCAAGTTGCCAGGGGGTTGATCGATACCCGACCGGCTGTTTCTCTCTGGTTTGCAGGTGAAAAAAGCTCAATCAAATGTGTTGGCTAATTTAGGTTTCATTTCGTCCTGGATGCTTGTCTCCGCTGGGTATCAGCTCCAACAGCAGGCCGTGTTCCGCGCCTCAGAACTGGTCCAATAGCATCTCCACGGCAAATTAATTTCCGGATGCTACGCTTGTTCTTAAAGATCTCGGCAGCAGTGACGACGGACATGGTTTCAGGCATCCGGAATAATTGACAAAAGATCGACCGGAAGCCAACAAAACCGATCACAACGTAGACGAAACTGGAGCAAAAGAAATAATCAGATACCAGCTGGCAACGCAACAAACTAACGGGTAACTTACCGGAGCCAAAACTTTCTGATAATTTTTTTATCTCTCGTTTTCCGTGGATAATAAATAAGCACAATACGGATTTTAGGAATCACAGTACTTTTAACAAAGTATAAATGAATTCACGGAACAAACTAAATAATCTCGAATATAAACCAGAAATTCAAACGCGACCGACGACCATGACGAGAGAATTTTTTATTTGACATTTGGTGCAATGAAGCCGTTGATTGTGTGTTGGGATGTGCGAATTTATGTCGCGCGATGTAAATTTAGGTCTGTTCACTGCCATATATTGTAGTGGCATGTAAAAATGGATTTAAAACTATTTAAAATTTGCAAACATTTGATTTTAGGCCTCAATCGATGTAAATTTATGTCTAGAATGAATTGTGACTTTAAATTTTTGCATCGTTTATTAAATTAAGTTTAGTGTGAAATTAATTATTTTTTTGCTGTGAATGTTAAAAACAAAATTGCCCTTGAATGTTTGTAGCATCTTGGTCCATCTTTTGGTGTTTATTGTTGTTCGGCCTTATCACACGAACTGCGTTAATTTATCAATTACTAGCATTTGTTCACATTTTGAAGGTGTGTTGTATCCTTTTTGATCAAGAAAGCTCGTTAAAACCGTCAAAATAGCACCTGATCAATGTTATCACTTATCATCAAACCCTTAACAAAGACGAAATCGATTTTTGAATCAAATTTAAAGTAGTCTAATAATTTTCTGCAACCATATTTTACGATCATAGGAGTTCAGCACTGCATTAAAAAATATGAAACATGCCACATTTCCCTCATCAGAAAAAATAATCCAGAAATATTGAAAAAAGTGATCAACCTTACCCCGTTTTACGGTACTTTTTGTTCAAGAGTAGAAAAATCAAAAACAATATTGTGATGATTGTTAATTTATTTATTTATTGTTAATATATCAACAGATCACGTATTGATCCTAATGATTCGACTTAAAAGTAACATTGATATAAAATTAACAAAAAAAAAGTATATACTACAGACTACACAGTTCTTAACATAGCTAGGATTCTTCTTTTGAACATATTTCTAGAGGTATTAAAATCGAAGAGCTCTGAGAGACGGTTGAATGTCCGTGTAATACCAATCAGGGCACTATTAGCTCCATAGTTGTTCTGGCGAAGAGGAATGTGAAGCTGAAGGTTCCGATCTCTTAGTCCTGGAGGTCGAACGCACAAATTGATAGTTTCCAGCAGCATGGGGCAGTCTATATTCGAAATGTATTGTAATAAAGTTATCTTTTAATGATAACAAAATTATGATGACATAATTTCTCGCTTTTTAAGCTAGTTGTCTTAAGTTTTTTATTTTTATGTAAAATTTGAAAAATCGAGCAATAAATGTACAAATTTTAACATTATTTGATGCCGAAAAAAACTTTACCCAGTATGACGGATCGGCTTGATAAAATTACCTACAAACTTTTTACAGGTTTCCTCATGTTATACCAACATTGTTGGTGTAAAAATATTTTTCGAACAATCACCCAATTTTTTTTAAATGAATATTTTTAAAATTCAGTTAGGTGTCTGGGGTTAAACGCAACACAATGGAAATCAAAGTAATACCTTGTAAATCTCGTTTTCATGTGCTGGAATATGAATGTTTTGCATTACGCGTTTGTAAACATTTAAATTTCATTCATCCAAACATTTATTTTTATGATTTCAGCTTGTAGACTTTTTCGTAGTATTATTTAACCCCTAAATGTATGCAGCATCCTTATTTTCAGAAAAAAAATGTGAAAATTTGTTTTTACAGACCCAAAAACTACTGAAATTGGTATTGTCATGCGTAATGGTCTTTAAGGCATCGCAAATATATTAAAAACTATGAATTTTCGTACGTGTTCATAAGATTTTTCATTAAAAACAAAGTTTGTTGCAAGTTACCCCATTTCCTAAGGAGTGGGAAAATCGTATGTTTTTAGAAAATTAAAAATAACTGAAAAAACCAATAATTTTTTTAACTACGCCAATTTGATGCCTCAGCATCCTTAAAACTTTTGATGCATAAAGGATACGATTTACTGTGAACATAAGTTTTTAAGAAGCCATTGAAGTTGAAAATTGTTGCATGTTGCCACAGTTGACGGTACCTCAAAAATTTGATTAACTGTTATGAAACTCAAAAAAAAATTTGAAAAAAATACCACTATTAACACTATAAAACAAGTTAACAATATTAAAACAAAATCATTTATGGCATGAATTTCTTTGCTACCAGTAAACAATGTAAAGTCTATCAAAATATTTTTTTTGTTTCTTTTAATTGCCTGCAGTAAACGCAAAAAAAAACAATAATGTTTAATATCATGAAAATAAATTGAATCTATCAATAGCTGATATGAATAAAGCTCTATGATTTGCTTTTGCAATTTTCGTGCAGTTTTGTGAGTCAAATACTTCGAATGATATGCATATTTGTAATCCGGAGCTGTTTGAAAGTATGAAATTTTGCTTTTTCATATCTAGTTGAGAAAGTGCTTTCAAATTTAGCCATTTTATAGTTCGAGCTAAGTGAAAGCTATCGAAGCAATTGCTATTTTCTTATTCATACCACCTGATGTACGAACTTGGAAATGGAATAGGATGTGAATTCCAAAACTAAGTGTTTTAGTACTTCAACCGACTAAATTGACTGAATCTTGCTGCAAAAATTTGAAATCATTGAAAAAGAATTGTACTATCGATAGAAATTGGTATCTAGACTTCAGGTTGTCGGTATATCTCGTGAGTTATCAGATAACCAGGGCCACCTTAGGGGGAAAGGGGTTTTGTTGACCAATTTTGAACTAAATAATACATAAATTTTTCTACAATATAATGAATTATACAAATTTAAAAAAATCCATTACATATTTATTCTTCACATATTCGTTTTTTTACATAAACAATTTTTCGTACCTGAATTCATTTTGAAAATACATCATTAACTCTTTAGAAAGGTAAGCTATATTTATATAAGGATTCCTTTAGTAACAAAATAGGTTTTTTTTAAATCATTGAGATTGCTCAAAAATCTATTCGGTTTAACTTAAGGTTGCCAGGTTTTTTCAGCCCCTCTCTGGGCCGGATAAATCCGGGCGATTTTATATTAAAACCTGGCAAAATCCAAGCATTTTAATAAAAATTTGACGACCATAAGTCTGGGTAAATTTGGGTTAAAACCCAGAAATCACTCAACAAAATCAAATCATCACAACTTATCGCCAGATTTTAAACCATATATTAGGCTCCAAAAAACATTGGGGGCACAAATCAAAAAAATTTACATCACAATTGGTTTTTTTTATTTGCCAAAAAAGTGAAAAAAAACCCTGGCAAAATTCGTGCATTTTTCAATGCAGGCTGGGCCGGACTGTTCCCAAATTTTGTATTAAATATCCGGGCAAACACGGATTAAACCAGACAATCTGGCAACCTTAGTTTTGCTTATTTGAAATTTGGCTTTTAAAAAAACTGCAATATTGACAATGTTCAACAATACATAAAAATATGAAGGGGTTGAGGGGGGGGGGGGGGTGCATGTCCATAAAAGTGTTTGAAATATTCCAAGATTTTGGAAAATAATGCAAAATATAAGAAAATTTACTTTCAAGATAATCCTAGAAGAGTAGGGCTTCCAGCTCTCGCAGGAAGTCTAGAGTTCTATAGTTTATTTGATTTTTTTTGTCCCTGGAGTTAGGCACCACCCTTCACATTTCTTCAAACATAAGTGTGGGTGATAAAAGAAATGTGATTACTGGGGCTTGCAAAAATCAAAAATATATCTTCCAAGCGAAAAACTATGCGTTTATTCGCCTTCTCAATTATGGAAGCTCAAATGAAAGAATTTTTAATGCTGAGCAGTTTCTAAAAACACGAGTTGCTCAATTATCAAACAACTGTCCCTACTCACCCCAAAAATATTTTTTTTAAATTGATAGTGAAAACCCCAACTGTTATTTTGATTAAGTTTGGTTTCGGGCCTCAAAATACACCATCTTAAATGAATCGGGTGCTAAAAGAGAATAATTTGACAGAAATATTACGGAAATAGTCCAAAAATTATCCCGTTTACCCTTTTTTAAAATACATATTTATAATGATTGAAATTGAACTTTTAACCGAAATTATAATATGCGATCTCATGCAATTTGAATTCCCCAACGTAATAGTCATCTTGATAATTTTATCTTGATTATGAAACTCATGTACGAGCTGAATTTTGAATACATATTTGTTTGTGCACCTAAACTCAGTATTCGAATTTTGGATCTGTTTGCGAATTTCAAAACAATTTCAGATATAAATAGAAAAAAAACGATTCCTGAATTAAAATTCTTAATCAGCATTTCCATTACAAGCCAAGAATATAATTTATTTCAGACTTTCAACCCATAATCTATCATTTTAATTCTGACGTTTAAGGTTCTGATCTGAATTTATTATTCTTATTATAACTTCTATCCGACTTGCAAATTTGAATAAAAATATGAACAACAAAAAAAATTATGAACCTGATTCTGAGATTTCAATTCTGGAAAAACATTTCGAAGCTTAATAATCTTTTATTTCTTCATAAGTATGTACTATTTTTTCAACTTAAAAAAAAAAATTTTAAGAATTGAGTTTAAGAACTTTGAATAAGTATCAAAGAAATACTCAGGATGGTTTCTCATTTTTTCATGTTTAGAAAACTTTTAATTGAATATTTAAACTGATTTTCATTTCTATTAATAAAAGATTTAAAGTTTAAACATATAGGGGAGAATAAGGATACTAGATCCTTGTGGATTCTTGATTCCTTCGCTATGTCTCGAAACAGGAATGTCTTAAAAATATCAAATTTTGAAGAAAGTTGTGACAAATGGAATAAAATAGCAATGTTTTTATCTCAACAAATTTTTAAAAATATGTATTTTTCAATTTATTGAACTTTGTTTGTAAAATTAAACAAAATGTGATTTGAAGATCTTTTTTTCTATCACTTTAAAATGTTTCACACAAGAAAAAATTATATTAAAATTATTTATTCCAATACGTCAGTCATTAGAGTCATCATTTTCAAAGCAATAGTCAACTCTCAATTTTTTTTAAAAGAAGAAGGAATCCAAAATGTATGCTATGGGTATCTATGGATGTAGAATTAAAAATAGGGGAGAATGAGGATACTTGATCCCTGGGGATATTTGATTCCTTAGCTATATCTCGAAACTGGAATGTCCTTCAAAGATCAAATGTTCTAGAAAAATGTTCCAAAATGAGCAAAATAACAATGCGTGTAGTTTAAAAATTTTTAACAAAATAATTGTTTGAGTCATTGAACTTTGTTTGAAAAATTTCACAAAATGTAACTTGAAGATCTTTTTTCATCACTTTAAAATGTTCCTTACAAGGGAAAATTATGAAAAAAATATTTGTTCCAATGAATCAATCGTTCGAGCCTGGAATGAACTTCATAATGCCATATTCTCAAAGCAATGGAAAACTCTCAACTTTTTTCAGAAAAAGTTTTCTAACATATTGATTATGGGTATAATTGATCCCCCTTCCAAACGGCGTATTCTTCTTCTGAATTGATCGTTATTTTTGCTGATTACGAAATTACTAATATTTATCCAAAAACTAATATTTATCAAACAATTGTCTGAAGAAAAGACCCAAAATAATTAATTTTCTCTTAATTATTAAAAATTGCGCCTTTAAGTATGCAATGTTATTAGCGTTGAGACAAAGTTATAGAATTTTCTTCTTATGTCTGCTATAAATTGTGAAATGAGAACAAACATGACCAAAATAGTAAATTTACATTCTATCTTGGGGTTTTGTTTGATTTTTATGCAAGGATTAGGGCTTCCTGAATGAAAGATCAAGTCTCCTTCAATAGGGGATCAAGTCTCCCCTAACTTCAGAAAAATCGCAACTTTTTTACTCCCACGAAAATGCTTTCAATTCATCAACAGGTTCAAGTATCGTTCTAATTTTTGGAGCATAGAAACTTGAAGTTACAAGCTGTTAGAAAATGTCAAAGACGGCGAGTTGCTAAGTTTTTTCCAAAAAGATATGGTGAAAATAAGAAAAGGGGATCAAGTATCCCCACTCTCCCCTACTGTATTTATCTAAAAACTAGATTATTGCGCCTTAAAATATGCAATAACTCTTGAGTAGTAGCCAAACTTTTAGAATTCTCTTTGTCTGATTCTTACAAACTGTGCAATGAGAATTTAATATGGCAAAACATAGTTAACGAACCTTTAATCTTCGGAAAATAGCTTGTGAAACGGAAGTTCTTAATGATAACTGTCGCAAAATAGAACATTCCAATTCTTCTCGCAGCGTTTCTTTATTGCAATTGTTTGATTTAACAGATTCGTTGGAGTGTTTCATTTGTACGCTCCACAGGTTTCGAACAAGAAAAAATATTTTTTTGTCAAATTCATTGAATTATCCATTTTTAGAAAAGAAAAAGTTTTAGTATATACCTTCTTTTATGTAAGTTCAACCATTTTCCCTGTTGAATCTGATTTTTCGTGTAAATTTTATACAATTGAGCTCTATTTACTAGGTTTAGGTATTCATGCGATTTTTCAGCGTTCTCGGTCGAGAGACCCCGGGTGTGAAATCGTCACCAGCTTCGTGTTTTAACGAAATGGATTCTTGATTTTCACTTAGGCGGAGTTCTTTCGAAATAATAATCAGCTCTGCTTTTCGGAAAATGATCATGATGATTTATTCAACAATTTCTTAAATACTATTTCCCCCACCACTCGTCTTATTCTAATTCCCGATAAACCTGTAAGAGAAAACTTCTCATTATGGCATCATTACTAGTGAGAAGAGGCAGCGCATACCGAATTTGCCGTTTCTGTGGGACAAAAAGGGACGACTTTATTCACCTACAGGACCTCTTATCTATTTCCTACTTCTTATGTTTCATCGGTTTGACTTTCTCGGTAACTCTAAATATATCTCGAAAAGTTTGACACAAATTTTATTGCTCGATCTCGGTTTCTACATCAATAAACAACACTATCTATCGTTTAAGGATAATCGTGTGGTACAAAAGAAGTGTAAAAGCTAATAAAATAATCTCGACTGCGTATCTTTAGGACATGTCGTCATCGGGAATGGACATTTTAGTTTTCAATTCCTTATGGTTAGCAATTTTGGTAAAAATTGAAAAATAAATGACCTCAACCAAGGCCGTGCAAACGGGAGGAGTTTTAGGGGTTTAAACACCCCTCCCCCCTATGGAGATTTTTTCCAAGTAAAATTTTCAGTTCAAGAAAGGAATTTACCGTACATGTTAAAAAAAATTTCTTTACCTCCGGCGGAATTTAATCCTTAATCAGGCAAGGCCTGAAACATTTCATTTTAAGACGTTTCCAAATTGATACTAATTTTTAATTGTAAATTTCTGTTTGTAATTCAATAGACCATCTGTATTGAAACTCAAATCTTGACACAAAAAATGGGTTATATTTAGAATGGGTTTTCCATTTAGAAGCATCACAAACCAAATCCAGGATTTGAACTTAACTTAAAATTTATTTTGGATCACTTTGATAATAAAAAAAACCTCATCACATTTTTTCTGCTATCTATAAATGTTCTTCAAGAAAAAAGTTTTAACTTCAATTTTGTTTTGTTTTTCTTGTTTTTCTAATACTCAACTCCACATTTGAAGGGTTTTTTTAAATGAATTACGAAGTGCAAAGAACTTTATAACTAATTTCCTTTAAATTAATTAAATCCAAATATGCTGTTATGCAGCTGAAAGTCATATAAGAATAATCGGAATCTTTTAGACGAAATTTTAAAATTTTACAAAAAACCAATAAATAAGGTTTAAATTTTTAAACTTTTTCTAAGACCACAAGTTATTTTGACTTCTGCGAAAAAAGTTCGACAAGTTTCCTGTTTAATAAAGGAATTTTAACAAATTTTGAAAAAAATTCATTAAAAACAAAATTTAAGATATTTTTTTGGCTCAAATAAAATGATTTTGCAGGCTTCAACAAAAAGGTTTAATAATATGAAACCATTGTTTTGTTTTGATATCTGTCCAATTTTAAAAAACTGTTCAATTTATTATTTTTAGATTATTCATCATCATCATGATCAAAATATTTTTCTGTCTTAGTCAAATGAAGTAAACGAATTCAGAGTCAGTTTTTGTTCTTTAATGTACATTTGCTAGTTAAACAGTTATCAATAATTGATATCACTCAACACTTATTCATTTTTTAACTTATGGACCTTATATCTCCAAAACTAGAGACGATTGACAAAATCATGTAAAGATTCAGGAAATTCAGTAAATTTTGCTGAAATTCACTGAATTTAAGGATAATTTGAAAACTACCAAATTAACAAAGGCATAAAGTGCTGTTTTCTTTAGCTCTCAATTGAATTCTATAAAAAAAAATCGAAATCATAAGAAGTTTTTATTAAAAAAAAATTTTTTCGTGAAAGCATCTGTTTGTTTTTATATTTTTTAGTATTTTTAAATGTGTTCACCAAATTTTATTGCATAGTTTTTTTTAAATTTTAATATGAGTTGTGAGGGAACGATTTTAATTTTTTGAAACATTGAATGATAAGTTTGTCTTTATTTTTAATCCCGAATTTTTGTTTTCTGAACACAAAATATTCATTAATTTTTATTAAAAAAACACAATTTCGACCTTTTTTCTTGTCAGGACTCAGTTTTTTAATTGGCAGCGAAAAAATATTAAGAGCTTGAAATTTAAAACTATGTTATAGTTCCAAGTTCCACATTCCACGTTCCACGTATTTTTATCGTGATTTTTAGTTTATCTATAAAAAAGTTTCAAAAATAATTAAAAGTAGCAACTTTGAAGCAAAATTTCAATGTTTTTTAAGTACTTTTTTAATATTTACTACAAAGCATGGAATTGCATACATAATTTTGAATATTTGTATATTTACTTACCGGATTTATTGTGTACTTTCGGTGTTGTTATTGTTTCTAGCTAAATTTGAATTTCGAAAAGTATTTTACCGTACCGTAGTAAAGTAAAAGTTACCGCAGCTCGTGGCGTAGAGGATAGCCTTCAAGTCTTCTAAGCCAGCGGGCATGAGATCGAATCCCGGTCACGGCACACATAGTACACTTTCTGTGGGTTGGTGGTTTTAGCATTTGTAAGATGCTAGCCATCATATCCTCGAAAGATGTACGCTTAGAATTAAGAAAAGGGTATCTCTTCGAGGAAACATCAAGTTTCATTGAGATCCTGTATGTGTTTGTGTTCGTTTTTTAAAAAAAAAGTATTGGAGGCATCACAGATTCTGTAAACAATTGTCATTTAACAAATTGATTGTGACATTCTTAATGTGTCATCAACCTTGCACTCTTTTAATTCAAGATAGCTGCCCATGGATGTTTCTCATGTAAATATTCGTTTTAACGCCGTACAACCTCGTTCAATTTTAAATAAATTTTTGACGGTCGCCATGCGTGAAGAATGGTCTCAATTCCTCAGTGCCTCAACGCGTAGGGTAAAATTTTCAATACATTTTCAGGTTTCTTGGGTATGTTAAATTTTCTCTGAGTTAAAAGAATTTAAAATGTAGAGAAAAGTTTTTCCAATTTAAAAAAAATTATATATGTAGAGTATTTACTAGATATTGGCTTTCGGTTTGAGTATTTTTATGCTATATCAATAAAACGCATAAGCATTGCTCTTTGTTCCCAGACAATCGATGCGGTAGGGTGGAAGAACTTGTTGTTATAATTATCAGCGCACGTCAACAAAGAACCATTACACACATTCATATGACGATGTTGGCAAAAGTTATGAAGCAGCATGGTTTCTCTCGCTGTTGAATTTCGCACAACGCACTGCACTGAATTGACAGTGTACAAGCAGATGTGAAAACTGAACCCCGGTAAGTGATATCGTGTTGCCATTCGTTTGGGGGGCATCGCTGATGCTATTTGGGATGCTGCTTCAATGTGGGCACTCAAAATCGGATTAGTATGTATGAATTTGGTAGAATATTTTAATTTAAATTATATCGAATTGTCAATTTTTGCAACTTACTGAAAAGTGCCTTGAATAATGTTTCATATAAAAATGGATTTTGTCGGTTTCAAGAAAATGTTTTTGGGGTGCACAATTATCATCGGCAGCAGCAAGTGACAGCAGCAGGTGAGTGTGGGGGAGTGTGAATGTTTTCGAACCCATCCAGATGTGTGCTGCTTTGCTAGCTGCTACCAGTATTAAGTTACCGATCCAAATGGATGCCAGGGACAAAGTGCACCCCTACAGTCTTTGAGAAGACACACCATGATACCAACTTCTGCTGCTGCTGCTGCGTGAGAATGAGAAATGAAATTGTCTAGTAATGTGACACCTTTTACTACTTTGCGCTATCGCAACTGGAAGCTAGAAGAAATTGTCATTGTATTGCATTTGGGTAGCTTCTCACTCAAACGAGTGACATCCGCAAATGCGATCCATTTGTAATCTTTCGCGGATGATCTGTGAGAAAGAGTTCAGCGCAAAAAAAATGTCTTCAATTTTGGATGAAATAAAAACTTTTCTAACAGTTACAGCTCCACTTTAATCTCTGGCTCAAGTGTTCTCCTAGATTTGCTCTTCCAAGAATTTTGGAGCAATAAATCCTTGCCTTTCAAGTTCTTGTCTCGTAAAATCTTCGACTGCCACCATAAATTATCCGAAACGACCCTTCTGATGCAATCACACACATTCACCCCAGCAGCCCAGCCAGTCACTCTCTGGAGCCACCCCACAAACCATGCAACACAACATACCTCACTTGAAGAAACAAAACAAAAGAATGGAAAAAAACTTCTCCCAATTGTCTATGTTGCGTCTTTTGGACAACATTAGAATCGTTAATGTTAGCACAAATGGCTTTCATGGCTCCTCATGGAACCCGGAAAGGGGGGATGAATGAAGTGGGAGCGAAAAGGTTCTCTCAGACTGGAAGATAAGAAACCTTGAGAATTGAGGTTAGGAGAAAAAAAACTAAGCTTCACATTTCATCTAATTACCTTTTTGTATATTTTGGTCTCAAAAAATGGAAAGAGGGGAAAAAGTTTGCGGAAAAAATCCAACCGTTTATTCGTTTACGTTTCTCGCAGATTAGGCCCTCCAATCACCCGACAAATATAAAAAATGCCCAGGCCAAGTTTAAGCAAACGCGAAAAAAAAACCTGAAACAGGGCGGCACCACTTGGACTGACTATTTCCACCCCGGGGCCTGAGAATCGCACACAGCACTCGTAAACCATTAACTCGGTGTTTTATGGCTCAATTTTGCAATTCCGGCCACCGTTTACCTTCAGCCTATCCTCTCATGTTGCTGAATGAGATTATTTACGGAAACGGGTGTGCGGAAATAAAATACACCTGGCTGAGACGAGGGAATGTTCATGACCAGTGGGTCCAGAGAGACGAGGGAAATGGAATATCAAGCGCGCCATGCCATTGCATGATTCACTCTGAATGGGCTCCAGTAATGCGGAAATTGCATGATGTCAACAGTATTAATTTTAATTTGTTGCCAACTTGAAGAGCCGGCTTACCTATGTACTTATTTGTGGCTGAGGCAATAAATCCCGGTTGAATTTAATAACCTTCAAAAGGTTAGCAGAACTGGAACAATTCAAATCAGACTGTGCAAACTTCTTGAAAAAATCATAACGTTTTTGTACATTTGGGAACGTTCAACTGTTAGATTAATTTAATTCAACTCGTTTCAATTTATTCAATTTTAATTGAATCTTCTGCGTTTGAAAAGACTTTCTTTTAATTTGAACAATATAGGGTTAATTATAAAATAAATATGTTTAGGAGTGTACAATAACTGTTTCAGGATGTTTATTTTAAAATGAATTTTATCAATAGTTATAAGACTAAGGTTTACCTATACAGTGAAAACATAATAACTGCGTCATTTAGAACAGTGTTGGGTTTTTTTGCTATTAGTTGATATGTAATGGATTAAGTCTCTCTTTTCATCAGAATATCATTAAACTTTGTTGCTATGCTTTTTAAAACACAACTTTTTCATCGGTGTTATCAAGAAGAATGAATGATCCTCAGCAATTAAAATCTCATTTTCCAAAGAAAAAAATACTATCGTATAATAGGTATTTAGATTTCAAAATATATTATTTTAAACTTTCAACCAATAAAAAATCAAAACTGACAACTAAAGGAACATAACTTCTGCATATTTGGATTTAAGATGATGTAGAAGTTAACTGCGCGCGTTGCATTCATTGGATTTTTGTCCCTCTACTTTGTGTGAGCCTCAGGCCAACCTACGATATGAAAAATTTGCTATGATTTAACCTATAGATCAGAACGTTATACAGAACTATAAACTAGAATATCGTCAACAACTTTTGCTGCATGTCGTGGCTCGTGAAACTGATTTATCAACATTGGTCAGAGCTTGATTAAAACTTTTGGAAGTTACATTAGACTCAGAATCAGCAGCATCGACCCCAAATGATTCGTGTGATTCTCCAGAAATTATGAATGATATTGAAGCTGTAAGGATTTTGGACAAGCTAATAGATTAGGTTCGGACATAATTTCCTTAAGTCATTCATAAATAATCTTCACTATTACTGTCGATGTCATCATGTATTGCAATGTTCCTTAAGAATAATGAATTATTAATGCGATATCCATTTACAATCAACCCAAAATGAGAAGGTGTAAATCAGAGTACTTTTTTTTTAACATTGAATAAAAAATGGTGACAAAATCGGGTAAAAAAAGTGACAAAATCGGGGATTTACTGTATTAGACTAAGGTTACAAAAAAAATTTCAGCCCATATCTGGGCCAAACAAATCCGTGCTATTTTAACTACAAATCCCGGCATTTGGTTTTAAAATTGTCGATCGAAAATAAGGGCAATATCCGGGCAAATTTCTTCTAAGTCCGAGAGTTTCTCAAAAAAAAAATCAAAAAAAAACCTCGAAGAATTTTTTTCTATCAATACCTATCAGCAGATTTTAAATAGAAGTTTAGGCATTAATATAAGTTTTCATGAAAATAATTCAAATTTACAACACAATTTATTATTTTAGTTCGAATCGGCCAATAAGATAAATAAAGCCGGGCAAAATCAGGGCTTTTTATAATTGATGCTCAACAATCCCCCCCCCCTCAAAACGGAAAAACCCGTTTAAAATACACAATGACTTCGTTAAAAATAAGGAACTTTTCGTAGTCGATAGACTCTTGAGTTTTCAAAATTTTCAACTCCGTGGGAATGTTTCCCAAACGAAAGAGGTTAAATTTTCAAATAGGCACTTCGAAAGCGTAGAACTTCTACTGGCAGTATCACTTTCTATTCTTTCTTTTAACATTTTGATCATTTCACAATATTATCCTTCTTCGCAGAAAAACTCACGGAACTGTATTTTTATGATTACATACCACATCAGCTTTTTTTAAAACTTTATTGTCCAAGTAACATTTTTTACATTTTATTTTTCTTAAATTTTTTACCACTTAGGCTAAATAACTTAATTTCGGTTCTTTTTTGGGTGCAAATATAGAACATATTCGTCGATTTGTTGCTCTACCATAAGAAGGGGTTCAAATTTCAAATTTCTTTCCTACCTTACATAGAATCATTTTTTTCAAAAAAAAAAGAATAACTCCAGAATGGTGGATAGTTGTCGACCCAACTGTCAATAGCTATTTCAGATAAAAAAACACATGAACTAAGGATTTGCGTAGATGCATTTTGTAGCTTTTAAAAACTGCTTGTCAAATAGTTGTTTATTTGTATGGACTGTTAAATTAACCTATTTTGAAACATTCTGCGCAAAAAAATTATAAAAATAACGATAAGATTTCAAGATGGTTAATAAAATTAAATAATTGATTAATTTTTTAATAAACCCACAAATTACAGACATGTCTAACATAGAGAGGCAAAAGCAAATTTTTTAATTATTTCTTCGTTGGAGTTTATCATTGCCTGTTAAACATGATTTAAAAATTTAAAACTTCGAAAGGACGGGTCTTTTTTCATGATTACCTTTAAATTAAATTCAATTCTTAATTTATTGATACACTTTTGATTGCAAGCCCTGATATTGAAAAAGAGTATCTCAAAACCCCTTTATAATTCTTAAGACAATAAAAGTAACTAGACAATGTCAAAGGAAGATGCAATTCAAATAATTCGAGAATAACAGAAATCGGAAAATGGCCCACATCACAATAGACCTAGCTCACATACTATTGGATTAATCAAAGTTAGTTCAGTATGGTTTTAAAATCTGGTATAAGATACTTCGACGAACTTGCAAATCCAGAAGTGAGCGCGAACAAGGCCATTTTCCTACCGCACACAAAATATATCTTTCCTGGTGTAGATGTTTATTTTGCAACTTTTTTTTAATATAATTTGAGCTAATCAAAACAAAAAATATATCAACCATTTTTTTAATCAAAGACCTTATAAGGTTTTTTTGTTGTTTAAAATATTTAAAATCGAAGAAAAATTTCAAAGTTTTCAAAATTATCTAAATTTTCATAATTTTCAAAATTTTTAAAATTTTTAAAATTTTCTAAATTTTCAAAATTTTTCAAAATTTTTCAAATTTTCAAAAGTTTTGAAAATTTTAAAATTTTCAAAACTTAAAATTTTTTCAAAAATTTCAAAATTTTTAAAATTGTCAAAATTGTCAAAATTGTCAAAATTGTCAAAATTGTCAAAATTGTCAAAATTGTCAAAATTGTCAAAACTGTCAAAATTGTCAAAATTGTCAAAATTGTCAAAATTGTCAAAATTGTCAAAATTGTCAAAATTGTCAAAATTGTCAAAATTGTCAAAATTGTCAAAATTGTCAAAATTGTCAAAATTGTCAAAATTGTCAAAATTGTCAAAATTGTCAAAATTGTCAAAATTGTCAAAATTGTCAAAATTGTCAAAATTGTTAAAATTGTCAAAATTGTCAAAATTGTCAAAATTGTCAAAATTGTCAAAATTGTCTAAATTGTAAAAGTTGTCAAAATTGTCGAAATTGTCAAAATTGTCAAAATTGTCAAAATTGTCAAAATTGTCAAAATTGTCAAAATTGTCAAAATTGTCAAAATTGTCAAAATTGTCAAAATTGTCAAAATTGTCAAAATTGTCAAAATTGTCAAAATTGTCAAAATTGTCAAAATTGTCAAAATTGTCAACAAAATTGTCAAAATTGTCAAAATTGTCAAAATTGTCAAAATTGTCAAAATTGTCAAAATTGTCAAAATTGTCAAAATTGTCAAAATTGTCAAAATTGTCAAAATTGTCAAAATTGTCAAAATTGTCAAAATTGTCAAAATTGTCAAAATTGTCAAAATTGTCAAAATTGTCAAAATTGTCAAAATTGTCAAAATTGTCAAAATTGTCAAAATTGTCAAAATTGTCAAAATTGTCAAAATTGTCAAAATTGTCAAAATTGTCAAAATTGTCAAAATTGTCAAAATTGTCAAAATTGTCAAAATTGTCAAAATTGTCAAAATTGTCAAAATTGTCAAAATTGTCAAAATTGTCAAAATTGTCAAAATTGTCAAAATTGTCAAAATTGTCAAAATTGTCAAAATTGTCAAAATTGTCAAAATTGTCAAAATTGTCAAAATTGTCAAAATTGTCAAAATTGTCAAAATTGTCAAAATTGTCAAAATTGTCAAAATTGTCAAAATTGTCAAAATTGTCAAAATTGTCAAAATTGTCAAAATTGTCAAAATTGTCAAAATTGTCAAAATTGTCAAAATTGTCAAAATTGTCAAAATTGTCAAAATTGTCAAAATTGTCAAAATTGTCAAAATTGCCAAAATTGTTAAAATTGTCAAAATTGTCAAAATTGTCAAAATTGTCAAAATTGTCAAAATTGTCAAAATTATCAAAATTGTCAAAATTGTCAAAATTGTCAAAATTGTCAAAATTGTCAAAATTGTCAAAATTGTCAAAATTGTCAAAATTGTCAAAATTGTCAAAATTGTCAAAATTGTCAAAATTGTCAAAATTGTCAAAATTGTCAAAATTGTCAAAATTGTCAAAATTGTCAAAATTGTCAAAATTGTCAAAATTGTCAAAATTGTCAAAATTGTCAAAATTGTCAAAATTGTCAAAATTGTCAAAATTGTCAAAATTGTCAAAATTGTCAAAATTGTCAAAATTGTAAAAATTGTCAAAATTGTCAAAATTGTCAAAATTGTCAAAATTGTCAAAATTGTCAAAATTGTCAAAATTGTCAAAATTGTCAAAATTGTCAAAATTGTCAAAATTGTCAAAATTGTCAAAATTGTCAAAATTGTCAAAATTGTCAAAATTGTCAAAATTGTCAAAATTGTCAAAATTGTCAAAATTGTCAAAATTGTCAAAATTGTCAAAATTGTCAAAATTGTCAAAATTGTCAAAATTGTCAAAATTGTCAAAATTGTCAAAATTGTCAAAATTGTCAAAATTGTCAAAATTGTCAAAATTGTCAAAATTGTCAAAATTGTCAAAATTGTCAAAATTGTCAAAATTGTCAAAATTGTCAAAATTGTCAAAATTGTCAAAATTGTCAAAATTGTCAAAATTGTCAAAATTGTCAAAATTGTCAAAATTGTCAAAATTGTCAAAATTGTCGAAATTGTCAAAATTGTCAAAATTGTCAAAATTGTCAAACTTGTCAAAATTGTCAAAATTGTTGAAATTGTTGAAATTGTCAAAATTGTCAAAATTGTCAAAATTGTCAAAATTGTCAAAATTGTCAAATTTCTCAAAATTGTCAAAATTGTCAAAATTGTCAAAATTGTCAAAATTGTCAAAATTGTCAAAATTGTCAAAATTGTCAAAATTGTCAAAATTGTCAAAATTGTCAAAATTGTCAAAATTGTCAAAATTGTCAAAATTGTCAAAATTGTAAAAGTTGTCAAAATTGTCGAAATTGTCAAAATTGTCAAAATTGTCAAAATTGTCAAAATTGTCAAAATTGTCAAAATTGTCAAAATTGTCAAAATTGTCAAAATTGTCAAAATTGTCAAAATTGTCAAAATTGTCAAAATTGTCAAAATTGTCAAAATTGTCAAAATTGTCAAAATTGTCAAAATTGTCAAAATTGTCAAAATTGTCAAAATTGTCAAAATTGTCAAAATTGTCAAAATTGTCAAAATTGTCAAAATTGTCAAAATTGTCAAAATTGTCAAAATTGTCAAAATTGTCAAAATTGTCAAAATTGTCAAAATTGTCAAAATTGTCAAAATTGTCAAAATTGTCAAAATTGTCAAAATTGTCAAAATTGTCAAAATTGTCAAAATTGTCAAAATTGTCAAAATTGTCAAAATTGTCAAAATTGTCAAAATTGTCAAAATTGTCAAAATTGTCAAAATTGTCAAAATTGTCAAAATTGTCAAAATTGTCAAAATTGTCAAAATTGTCAAAATTGTCAAAATTGTCAAAATTGTCAAAATTGTCAAAATTGTCAAAATTGTCAAAATTGTCAAAATTGTCAAAATTGTCAAAATTGTCAAAATTGTCAAAATTGTCAAAATTGTCAAAATTGTCAAAATTGTCAAAATTGTCAAAATTGTCAAAATTGTCAAAATTGTCAAAATTGTCAAAATTGTCAAAATTGTCAAAATTGTCAAAATTGTCAAAATTGTCAAAATTGTCAAAATTGTCAAAATTGTCAAAATTGTCAAAATTGTCAAAATTGTCAAAATTGTCAAAATTGTCAAAATTGTCAAAATTGTCAAAATTGTCAAAATTGTCAAAATTGTCAAAATTGTCAAAATTGTCAAAATTGTCAAAATTGTCAAAATTGTCAAAATTGTCAAAATTGTCAAAATTGTCAAAATTGTCAAAATTGTCAAAATTGTCAAAATTGTCAAAATTGTCAAAATTGTCAAAATTGTCAAAATTGTTAAAATTGTCAAAATTGTCAAAATTGTCAAAATTGTCAAAATTGTCAAAATTATCAAAATTGTCAAAATTGTCAAAATTGTCAAAATTGTCAAAATTGTCAAAATTGTCAAAATTGTCAAAATTGTCAAAATTGTCAAAATTGTCAAAATTGTCAAAATTGTCAAAATTGTCAAAATTGTCAAAATTGTCAAAATTGTCAAAATTGTCAAAATTGTCAAAATTGTCAAAATTGTCAAAATTGTCAAAATTGTCAAAATTGTCAAAATTGTCAAAATTGTCAAAATTGTAAAAATTGTCAAAATTGTCAAAATTGTAAAAATTGTCAAAATTGTCAAAATTGTCAAAATTGTCGAAATTGTCAAAATTGTCAAAATTGTCAAAATTGTCAAAATTGTCAAAATTGTCAAAATTGTCAAAATTGTCAAAATTGTCAAAATTGTCAAAATTGTCAAAATTGTCAAAATTGTCAAAATTGTCAAAATTGTCAAAATTGTCAAAATTTTCAAAATTGTCAAAATTGTCAAAATTGTCAAAATTGTCAAAATTGTCAAAATTGTCAAAATTGTCAAAATTGTCAAAATTGTCAAAATTGTCAAAATTGTCAAAATTGTCAAAATTGTCAAAATTGTCAAAATTGTCAAAATTGTCAAAATTGTCAAAATTGTCAAAATTGTCAAAATTGTCAAAATTGTCAAAATTGTCAAAATTGTCAAAATTGTCAAAATTGTCAAAATTGTCAAAATTGTCAAAATTGTCAAAATTGTCAAAATTGTCAAAATTGTCAAAATTGTCAAAATTGTCAAAATTGTCAAAATTGTCAAAATTGTCAAAATTGTCAAAATTGTCAAAATTGTCAAAATTGTCAAAATTGTCAAAATTGTCAAAATTGTCAAAATTGTCAAAATTGTCAAAATTGTCAAAATTGTCAAAATTGTCAAAATTGTCAAAATTGTCAAAATTGTCAAAATTGTCAAAATTGTCAAAATTGTCAAAATTGTCAAAATTGTCAAAATTGTCAAAATTGTCAAAATTGTCAAAATTGTCAAAATTGTGAAAATTGTCAAAATTGTCAAAATTGTCAAAATTGTCAAAATTGTCAAAATTGTCAAAATTGTCAAAATTGTTAAAATTGTCAAAATTGTCAAAATTGTCAAAATTGTCAAAATTGTCAAAATTGTCAAAATTGTCAAAATCATCAAAATTGTCAAAATTGTCAAAATTGTCAAAATTGTCAAAATTGTCAAAATTGTCAAAATTGTCAAAATTGTCAAAATTGTCAAAATTGTCAAAATTGTCAAAATTGTCAAAATTGTCAAAATTGTCAAAATTGTCAAAATTGTCAAAATTGTCAAAATTGTCAAAATTGTCAAAATTGTCAAAATTGTCAAAATTGTCAAAATTGTCAAAATTGTCAAAATTGTCAAAATTGTCAAAATTGTCAAAATTGTCAAAATTGTCAAAATTGTCAAAATTGTAAAAATTGTCAAAATTGTCAAAATTGTCAAAATTGTCAAAATTGTCAAAATTGTCAAAATTGTCAAAATTGTCAAAATTGTCAAAATTGTCAAAATTGTCAAAATTGTCAAAATTGTCAAAATTGTCAAAATTGTCAAAATTGTCAAAATTGTCAAAATTGTCAAAATTGTCAAAATTGTCAAAATTGTCAAAATTGTCAAAATTGTCAAAATTGTCAAAATTGTCAAAATTGTCAAAATTGTCAAAATTGTCAAAATTGTCAAAATTGTCAAAATTGTCAAAATTGTCAAAATTGTCAAAATTGTCAAAATTGTCAAAATTGTCAAAATTGTCAAAATTGTCAAAATTGTCAAAATTGTCAAAATTGTCAAAATTGTCAAAATTGTCAAAATTGTCAAAATTGTCAAAATTGTCAAAATTGTCAAAATTGTCAAAATTGTCAAAATTGTCAAAATTGTCAAAATTGTCAAAATTGTCAAAATTGTCAAAATTGTCAAAATTGTCAAAATTGTCAAAATTGTCAAAATTGTCAAAATTGTCAAAATTGTCGAAATTGTCAAAATTGTCAAAATTGTCAAAATTGTCAAACTTGTCAAAATTGTCAAAATTGTCGAAATTGTCAAAATTGTCAAAATTGTCAAAATTGTCAAAATTGTCAAAATTGTCAAAATTGTCAAAATTGTCAAAATTGTCAAATTTCTCAAAATTGTCAAAATTGTCAAAATTGTCAAAATTGTCAAAATTGTCAAAATTGTCAAAATTGTCAAAATTGTCAAAACTGTCAAAATTGTCAAAATTGTCAAAATTGTCAAAATTGTCAAAATTGTCAAAATTGTCAAAATTGTCAAAATTGTCAAAATTGTCAAAATTGTCAAAATTGTCAAAATTGTCAAAATTGTCAAAATTGTCAAAATTGTCAAAATTGTCAAAATTGTCAAAATTGTCAAAATTGTCAAAATTGTCAAAATTGTCAAAATTGTCAAAATTGTCAAAATTGTCAAAATTGTCAAAATTGTCAAAATTGTCAAAATTGTCAAAATTGTCAAAATTGTCAAAATTGTAAAAGTTGTCAAAATTGTCGAAATTGTCACAATTGTCAAAATTGTCAAAATTGTCAAAATTGTCAAAATTGTCAAAATTGTCAAAATTGTCAAAATTGTCAAAATTGTCAAAATTGTCAAAATTGTCAAAATTGTCAAAATTGTCAACAAAATTGTCAAAATTGTCAAAATTGTCAAAATTGTCAAAATTGTCAAAATTGTCAAAATTGTCAAAATTGTCAAAATTGTCAAAATTGTCAAAATTGTCAAAATTGTCAAAATTGTCAAAATTGTCAAAATTGTCAAAATTGTCAAAATTGTCAAAATTGTCAAAATTGTCAAAATTGTCAAAATTGTCAAAATTGTCAAAATTGTCAAAATTGTCAAAATTGTCAAAATTGTCAAAATTGTCAAAATTGTCAAAATTGTTAAAATTGTCAAAATTGTCAAAATTGTCAAAATTGTCAAAATTGTCAAAATTGTCCAAATTATCAAAATTGTCAAAATTGTCAAAATTGTCAAAATTGTCAAAATTGTCAAAATTGTCAAAATTGTCAAAATTGTCAAAATTGTCAAAATTGTCAAAATTGTCAAAATTGTCAAAATTGTCAAAATTGTCAAAATTGTCAAAATTGTCAAAATTGTCAAAATTGTCAAAATTGTCAAAATTGTCAAAATTGTCAAAATTGTCAAAATTGTCAAAATTGTCAAAATTGTCAAAATTGTCAAAATTGTTAAAATTGTCAAAATTGTCAAAATTGTCAAAATTGTCAAAATTGTCAAAATTGTCAAAATTGTCAAAATTATCAAAATTGTCAAAATTGTCAAAATTGTCAAAATTGTCAAAATTGTCAAAATTGTCAAAATTGTCAAAATTGTCAAAATTGTCAAAATTGTCAAAATTGTCAAAATTGTCAAAATTGTCAAAATTGTCAAAATTGTCAAAATTGTCAAAATTGTCAAAATTGTCAAAATTGTCAAAATTGTCAAAATTGTCAAAATTGTCAAAATTGTCAAAATTGTCAAAATTGTCAAAATTGTCAAAATTGTCAAAATTGTCAAAATTGTCAAAATTGTCAAAATTGTCAAAATTGTCAAAATTGTCAAAATTGTCAAAATTGTCAAAATTGTCAAAATTGTCAAAATTGTCAAAATTGTCAAAATTGTCAAAATTGTCAAAATTGTCAAAATTGTCAAAATTGTCAAAATTGTCAAAATTGTCAAAATTGTCAAAATTGTCAAAATTGTCAAAATTGTCAAAATTGTCAAAATTGTCAAAATTGTCAAAATTGTCAAAATTGTCAAAATTGTCAAAATTGTCAAAATTGTCAAAATTGTCAAAATTGTCAAAATTGTAAAAATTGTAAAAATTGTCAAAATTGTCAAAATTGTCAAAATTGTCAAAATTGTCTAAATTATAAAAATTGTCAAAATTGTCAAAATTGTCAAAATTGTCAAAATTGTCAAAATTGTCAAAATTGTCAAAATTGTCAAAATTGTCAAAATTGTCAAAATTGTCAAAATTGTCAAAATTGTCAAAATTGTCAAAATTGTCAAAATTGTCAAAATTGTCAAAATTGTCAAAATTGTCAAAATTGTCAAAATTGTCAAAATTGTCAAAATTGTCAAAATTGTCAAAATTGTCAAAATTGTCAAAATTGTCAAAATTGTCAAAATTGTCAAAATTGTCAAAATTGTCAAAATTGTCAAAATTGTCAAAATTGTCAAAATTGTCAAAATTGTCAAAATTGTCAAAATCGTCAAAATTGTCAAAATTGTCAAAATTGTCAAAATTGTCAAAAATGTCAAAATTGTCAAAATTGTCAAAATTGTCAAAATTGTCAAAATTGTCAAAATTGTCAAAATTGTCAAAATTGTCAAAATTGTCAAAATTGTCAAAATTGTCAAAATTGTCAAAATTGTCAAAATTGTCAAAATTGTCAAAATTGTCAAAATTGTTTAAATTGTCAAAATTGTTAAAATTGTCAAAATTGTCAAAATTGTCAAAATTGTGAAAATTGTCAAAATTGTCAAAATTGTCAAAATTGTCAAAATTGTCAAAATTGTCAAAATTGTCAAAATTGTCAAAATTGTCAAAATTGTCGAAATTGTCAAAATTGTCAAAATTGTCAAAATTGTCAAAATTGTCAAAATTGTCAAAATTGTCAAAATTATCAAAATTGTCAAAATGGTCAAAATTGTCAAAATTGTCAAAATTATCAAAATTGTCAAAATTGTCAAAATTGTCAAAATTGTCAAAATTGTCAAAATTGTCAAAATTGTCAAAATTGTCGAAATTGTCAAAATTGTCAAAATTGTCAAAATTGTCAAAATTGTCAAAATTGTCAAAATTGTCAAAATTGTCAAAATTGTCAAAATTGTCAAAATTGTCAAAATTGTCAAAATTGTCAAAATTGTCAAAATTTTCAAAATTGTCAAAATTGTCAAAATTGTCAAAATTGTCAAAATTGTCAAAATTGTCAAAATTGTCAAAATTGTCAAAATTGTCAAAATTGTCAAAATTGTCAAAATTGTTTAAATTGTCAAAATTGTTAAAATTGTCAAAATTGTCAAAATTGTCAAAATTGTCAAAATTGTGAAAATTGTCAAAATTGTCAAAATTGTCAAAATTGTCAAAATTGTCAAAATTGTCAAAATTGTCAAAATTGTCGAAATTGTCAAAATTGTCAAAATTGTCAAAATTGTCAAAATTGTCAAAATTGTCAAAATTGTCAAAATTATCAAAATTGTCAAAATGGTCAAAATTGTCAAAATTGTCAAAATTATCAAAATTGTCAAAATTGTCAAAATTGTCAAAATTGTCAAAATTGTCAAAATTGTCAAAATTGTCAAAATTGTCAAAATTGTCAAAATTGTCAAAATTGTCAAAATTGTCTAAATTATAAAAATTGTCAAAATTGTCAAAATTGTCAAAATTGTCAAAATTGTCAAAATTGTCAAAATTGTCAAAATTGTCAAAATTGTCAAAATTGTCAAAATTGTCAAAATTGTCAAAATTGTCAAAATTGTCAAAATTGTCAAAATTGTCAAAATTGTCAAAATTGTCAAAATTGTCAAAATTGTCAAAATTGTCAAAATTATCAAAATTGTCAAAATTGTCAAAATTGTCAAAATTGTCTAAATTATAAAAATTGTCAAAATTGTCAAAATTGTCAAAATTGTCAAAATTGTCAAAATTGTCAAAATTGTCAAAATTGTCAAAATTGTCAAAATTGTCAAAATTGTCAAAATTGTCAAAATTGTCAAAATTGTCAAAATTGTCAAAATTGTCAAAATTGTCAAAATTGTCAAAATTGTCAAAATTGTCAAAATTGTCAAAATTGTCAAAATTGTCAAAATTGTCAATATTGTCAAAATTGTCAAAATTGTCAAAATTGTCAAAATTGTCAAAATTGTCAAAATTGTCAAAATTGTCAAAAATGTCAAAATTGTCAAAATTGTCAAAATTGTCAAAATTGTCAAAATTGTCAAAATTGTCAAAATTGTCAAAATTGTCAAAATTGTCAAAATTGTCAAAATTGTCAAAATTGTCAAAATTGTCAAAATTGTCAAAATTGTCAAAATTGTCAAAATTGTCAAAATTGTCAAAATTGTCAAAATTGTTTAAATTGTCAAAATTGTTAAAATTGTCAAAATTGTCAAAATTGTCAAAATTGTGAAAATTGTCAAAATTGTCAAAATTGTCAAAATTGTCAAAATTGTCAAAATTGTCAAAATTGTCAAAATTGTCGAAATTGTCAAAATTGTCAAAATTGTCAAAATTGTCAAAATTGTCAAAATTGTCAAAATTGTCAAAATTGTCAAAATTATCAAAATTGTCAAAATGGTCAAAATTGTCAAAATTGTCAAAATTGTCAAAATTGTCAAAATTGTCAAAATTGTCAAAATTGTCAAAATTGTCAAAATTGTCAAAATTGTCAAAATTGTCAAAATTTCTGTACACTAATGACATGGAATAACCCATTTTTATAGTGAAACTACTTGAAATCTTATTGTATTTGAAAATGATGTGAAAAATCATTTTTAAGTTGAGAATCAATTGTATTATAAAATTAGAAGAAAATTAATGCATGAAAAAGGAATTTCACACTTTTCAAGGCGACCAAAGATTAATCCACTTTGAGGTTTACGATATGACCGCAAAAAAAACATCAAAACTCACATGGCGTCAATCGTGTGTATTTTATTCATGTTTGTCGGAATAAATTTCCCCGTCCAATTTTCCATCCCAGTTGAACAAAAATAAACCTCCCGAAACATCAACTAACCGAAATCAGATTTGCGCCTCATCCTCGGGGTTTTCCTTCGAAATGAATCGGCAGCGGAAGCAAATGTGTGTTAAATGTATGTTCGGGCAGAAAGTCGGTTCAATTTTCTTATAACCGGAATTCTTTTTATTTTACTGCCGGAACTGCTGTATGTATTTTGTTTTCGCACAACTTTGCCTTTGCGTTTCATAGTAAGGATAAAATGGAGTTTAGGTTGCTTTCTTTGTTTCCACGCTCAATCGTTTCGGGAAAATCTTGTGTTTTCTGGAAGAAAGTTTTAACGACCCAACCATTCGGTCTGTTAACCATTTCTGTTGCTACATTCTGTTATAATATGGTTCGATTTTTATTACTCGAAAGGGTTTGTATTCTTTCCGAGGAACATCGGTTGGAAACTGTTTTCAACTTTTTACTACATTTTTTGGTACATAAAAATAAGACTTCTTGGGGAATTAAAAAAAAAAACAGTTTAGGGAATGTTTGAGTAATGAGATACTCACAAAGACCACACATTGACCAATCCATCATCAATCGAGAAAAAAAAGATGATAGAAAACAAATTTTGCTGCGAAGCAGCCAGAATCAAAACTGGGTGAGTTCAATTAAATTTTTTAGTTTCCATCATCCGGAAACCATCTGGATTTTGAACCGGAGAGAGCAAGAAATTTTCGGGCAACAAACGTCACATGGTTGTTGGAGCTTTGTTTTATTATAGACTCAAATGGTGATGTGGTGTGTCCCTTGATCTGCTGAATTGGCTTCGGTGTTGTGGCCATTCATCCAGCAGTCCGGGCGGCTGTTCCGGGAGCCATATTGACCATAGGCCGCCACTTTTGACCATTCAGAATGTAATAAAAGCCCATAAATTACTCTTTTTGTGTACCGGGACTTGGATGCGTGATCGGTTTAAAAAAAAACTAGTCCAGCGGCCTACGGCAGGGATGTAATATACTCTCGAAAAAATTTTCAAAAAATATATATATTTGGAAAAAGGTTTGCAAAGTACATCGTTACGCAGAATTTTAGAAAAAAATATTCGAAAAAATATTCTAGATTTTTTCACCTTTTAGAGTTACAATCCTGGTTCACGGAATTTAACAATTCCCCATCATCAGTCAGTCAGATTTTTTTTCTCTTCTCAAACACAGAACCGCTACAAATTCGATCCAACAAATTCCTGGTGGATGAAATATGACTACAGCGTCATCTGTTTGATAAGTGAACGGCTGTTGGTTGAGGTCGAAACTTTGGCTCTGAGAAGGATGATGTGTTTCAAGTAGACGAAGGAAAAAAAACTGCTACCCCAACTAGAACATTCAAATGCGACGGTCCCCGGATGGAAATTGTTATATTTATCGATGCCTCCGTTGAAAGTACTCATCAGCGATTTTTCCGCTGAATTTGCGTTTTGTTCAGAAATCACAGAGTGATTGCAGTTTTCGGCAGTGATTTCAGTCACCGTAACAAGACATTTGTTCTTGGCTTTGTGAAAGGAAAATTGACTTCCAGATGCAATCCTCTGTCGGAATCTTTCCCGGAAGATTGAAGCTTGAGAGGTGGAAAAGTGATTCAAACATCTTTCGAAAACGTTGACACAGGATATATTGGAATTTTGAATGGGTAGAAGCCGGATTGAAACATTGAAAAAACGAAGGATAAAAAAATATTTATTTTTATTCAATAACCGTTTGGAGAATGTCACTATGGATGATGTAAATATTTTACATTTCAAAAACGGTTCCATTATTCTCAGTACCAGAAAAAAAAAACGCTCGCTAGGAACATTGAAACTATTTGATCAACGTTTTTCTTCTCCCCGAGTACCGGAAACGCATATATACCTCAACAATGCCATTCGTCACCACTTTCCCCCGCCAATTCGGATTCATACTGTGACGATATCATTCTTGGAGCATCGTTTTCCATCACATTCGGAATCGACGGATTTCCATGGAAACCTCCTTCGCTATTCCCGGCTTGAAGCGAGAAAAACGCGAATCAACCTTTGCCGGAGACAAACTTGTCGCGCGTTTCTCTCGATGTTTTTCAAAGTGGCTGGCTGGCTCTTCCATTCTGTTTGCGTGGTATCTTTATGACTTCGTTCAGGCGAGGGCGGGTTTAGGGTGATTCAGCTAAATTGTTTTGGATTATTTTTAAATAAATTGTGAGGATAACTTTTTATTTGAATTTTATCTTCAATCTATCACCAAAATAGGTAGAAAAATACCGTGAACATAAATAAGACAAACGACTAAGAGTTTCCTGTGGATTAGAGTTTATATGACATGAACTGTACATTGTTGATGCGATATCGCAGGAATGGTTAAAGCTAAATGAGGCCCTTCAAACCACAGGTAAAAACAAGGTTACCAGAGTTTTTTCATCACGTATCCAGGCCGGACACATGAAAAAAAAAATTGATAAAAAAATGTCATCAAAACTCATCGACAGATTTTGAATTATATTACAGGCTACCAAAAAACCTTTCAAAACCTTGCTCAAAAAATTTCGTTTTAACAACGTCCATTGTGTAGTGACTTTCTCTAAATATTTATTTCGGCTTAAAAGACGCGCTACCTTGCTTTCCAAATTTCGTTAACTGAATGATCTGATCTGACTAAAGGCGTACATCGCGTTCGACAATCCGAAACCTCTTTTTCATTTTCACCTAAAAATAATCACGACAACAAGCGAGTGTGTAAGTGAGATGCAGATTACATTATACTTTCTGCTCGGCTTTCAACTTTCTTTCTCTCTTTTATTTCTCTTTTACACACTCAATCTCAACTTTTCATTCATTGAAATATCAGAACTCATTTTCGGGATTGATCCAACTCTTGCATACTACACATTGTTTTTATTTGGTTTGATTTGCCAAATAAAGTGAATAAAATCGACATTTTCCGGACCGGACTGTTCCCAAATTTTCATCAAATATCCGGGCATATTCGGATAAAACCAGGCAATCTGGCAACCTTAGGTATAAATGACCAAATCGTAAAAATGAGATAACCATCTAAAACGAATCCTTGAATGTCAAACTTCAAATGCTATTTTATTAATAATTTTTTTTCCACTATTTTCTTATGTTTTGATCTCGTTGAAAAAATCTTCCAACTGAAGTGGTGACATTTTTGGAGCCAAAGGGGTGAAAATGCAGCACTTAAACCCGTTTTCCAACAAGTAACTTACATTTACCCCAACATATTTACATATATGTATCATCCACCCAAATGTCATTTCCAGAAGTAGTGTTTCTTTTCATCGGGACCCAAAATGTATAAAAAGTGGAATTAAATTTTCATTTGAAATGTAAATTATGTTCGAAAATTTATCATAAACAGTTAAACATTTCATTGCATTTAGTGATAAAATGGACAGAAAGTGGACAAAATTTAATCAAACTTTGTAACTTTTTCCAATCTAACCGCCCACAAACTCTTGATTTCTGGTTATAATTATATGAAAAGTGTCACAAATTTAGGACGAGGCTCAATATGTTTTTGTATGAGATGATTGGGTTAACGTTGAAGTGCTAAAGGTAGAACTACTGTTAAACATCAACTCATAACGAGTGGAAGCCAATGTCCAATTAGTCAGAAAAAGGTGCACGAAACATGCAATGATTGAAAATCAATAGAGAAATGCCTTTCACGAATTATTCCATTGATCTGGCAAAATGCGCAACCATCAGTATTTCACTAAACATTTATTTTTCAATATTTCTAAAAATGCCAGTCTATGCTATATACACTTCTATGCTTTCATGAATATTTATGGACCTTCTAAGATTTCTATAGCTTAGCTTAGCTTAGCCTGGTTGACTATTCATATCCACCTTAAATCATTGAACTGGAAATGCTGTGCAAATATGTTTATACAACAACACTTTTAAAGACTTCAAATAGCAAATTTTATTAGACTTTGCTCAACTTACGCATTTCCAATTCCATGATCGCTGGCGTGGCTAGGCAGAACAAGTTCTACTTCGCCAATGGTTGCTACTCCGTGATTGATCGAGGCCATCAATTTTGTGCAAGGACCAAAAGAATGGTGCTTGGGACTAGCAGTTCATTCGCAATGCACAAAACTCATGCTCTCCCTTTGAAAATGATCGATAACGGCGCCGGCCACGTCCGAGTAGTCAATGAGGGATGCAGGAAGGATTGTTAGTAGGATACTTCATAGGATCAATTAACAACCTTTCGCCCCTTTATATTTCAAAGATAAATTTTGAAAAATTTAGAAACAAAGGTAAATCAATATATCCAACAATAGAAACCGTCTATACGTCTGCGAATCTATATTTGAATATCCAAGGAAAGGGTTTTGTTAGTTGAGGAAGGTATAAGATCAGGATCCATTTTGGCAAATGGTGCGGTCAAGTTTTCCTACAACTCCTATGCTCCTAGATATTTCCTAAGGAAACTCCTACTTCTATCTATGAGGCAGCGACGAAAAGGCAAAAATTTTACCATAATGCAGTTATAGTGAATAAAGCATATTTTTAAAATCTTCTTGAAGCTAATTTATTTTTCTAGCTATTATTCCTGTTATATTGATGTATTTCAAAAAACGACCCTTCAAAATGAAGAGATAGGTCATACATCAAAGTATAATTATAATTAAATTTTTGATATCTTATGCTTTTTAAATAAATACCTCTTTTTTAAGTAAAAAAAAATTAAATGGAATTTCTGTTTTGATAACTGATAAAGGTTGTTTTTGGAAACTCATCAATTCGATTCTACTTTTTGCCCCATATTGCATTTGCTATTACTGAGAAGAAAAAGTACGAGCTTGCTATGAACTTTAAACAAAACGACGAAAAATAATTCGTCTCAAACGATTCGGTCTTATCAATTCAAAACAATTTGAATCAATGATGAAAAAAATCATTGTCTAAAAAATATTCCGATAGTCATTCTATGCTTTTTAAACAGTTTCGTGAGGCCTTAGAAAACATATTTGTACTTCACCTAATAATCACTGGTATAATTTATTTTTCCTTACACGGGTTAATAAGCCTCTGTGTATTAGAATCTGAGAAAAGATTATTTTAGATGATGATTTTTTTAAGTTACTGAAAAGAGACAATATGCACGTATAACGAAAGACCTTGTCATTTGAGCTCAAGATTGGCTTATGAGACAAGACTAAATATTAACCGTTAAATTGAATATTGGAAAATTCAACAAGATTATTTTATTAGGGCGGAGACAACAGATTTCGACAGATCGCACAAAAGGTTTTTTTTAAAAAGGCAATTGAAACTTCATTTCTTGACCAATGAACAAAAACGTGGTTGAAATTGTAAAAAACTACAATTTCATGAGAATAATTCCGCTCAAGCTAGAAAAATCAGTATAAAAAATATTTTTACATATTTATGAGTTGAAACTAAAAGATACAGTTGTAAACTACATTCAGATTAAGAAATATATTTTAAAAAACTTCTGAAATTCCGTTGAAACCTTCCAAACATGAATTTTTTTTCCAATGATACTCAACAATACTAGGTCCTTTATTGGTTCCCCAACGAGACATTAAAACTCTCTAAGTTCTTCCCGGTTCGCTAACAATCCGCGACGCAAATATAATAACGTATAAATTTTCGACAAATCTCTATTTTTTTTACTCTTCTTTGAAACACCTTTCTTTTAAAAATGAGAAGATCTGGAATGATTTCCTTCTTGCCTTTCAATCAGCAGGACATGAAAACAACATCCATTGAAAAACGGTATAAATTCTCAAATGAAAAAAAAAATCATTTTTCTAAATTAAAAAAAGGATATTTAAAATTAATATTTGAAAAAAGGAGCTAAAGAACTACAGGCGATACCTGCTGTTGGAGGGCTACGAAAAAACGATATTAAAAGTTGCTCTTCAAAATGCTAAAAAACACCATAGAAAATACGATGAAAAATCAAATTTTCTAGGAGTTTTTTTATATTGTATTTTAAAATTGAAAAATAATATGACTACATCAAACATAAAAAAAAACGTTAAGTTTAGCCCATTCGAGACGGAGGCCTTTTCACGATATTCGTACTCATAGTACTTTACTCTTAGATAACTTTTACGTCGTTTGATTTTCATCAAAACCATTTCCCAATACATTTTGACGAACATTTGCAGATTCCATTGGTATAAGGATATTATTTTTCCGAGCAATAGCTAACTCACAATGAAAGATTGTTCTGACAGAGGCACAAAAATTCCATTGCACACACGGTGTGCAATTGGTCTCGAACGGGTTAATCTGCCATATGGTGAAATATGTAAGATTTAATTACTTTGTGGTTAAATTGACGATTACGGAACCTTATTATACTTCCGAGCACTTATCGATCCAAGCTACAAATGCAGGATTTGTTGAAACAAAAGTATAGAGGTCGAAATTTTTCAAAACTTTCTTTTTGTAACGTTTAAAAAGCTGTGGGAAACCAAAACCTCAAAGAAAATATAGGGGGAAAAAAACAAAATACAAAAAAACAAGGAAAATTACCAGTTTAGAGTAAATTTTGAAAACCTAATAAAAATAAATACTTAGCTTGGGTACTTTTCACTGCTTGAACTTTTGCTTGTTATCCTTTATGGTCCACTTGCGGCTCCTTCTGGCCAATGGCATAATGGTTGCACTGCGTTTCCTAAAATCCGGAGGGACCATTTTTCTCCCTGATCGTTCGTTCCATTTTTGGTGTGTAATGTCTACAACTGGGGGCTTCCGTCCCGAACTCATGGTTAACACTTGATTTAAAATGATTTTTGGATTTTTTTTTCACTAGCTTGAAATGAAGAGCTCAAAAAAAAAACACGTCAGTTTCTTGTCACAGACTACTTAGATCTCCTCTATGGTCCTTCTAAGTTTTCTATACCACAAAAACAAAAAGCTTTGAGGTGTTTTTTTTTTCAATTTCTCAACTCTCTTCTTAAGGAATTACGGCATCTAAAATTAATAAAAAATCATCTGTCAAATCGAATGATGAACATAGGTTTTTACATTCATCAAAAAAAGAATTTTCTCTTTTAATTATTATTTCTGTTATTTGAATGATTTTGATAAACATGCTGATGCAGGGCAAAGCGTGCCATGTCCGTTTATCTATTCGCATGTTTCATATTTGTTTAAATTTATGTGTTTTCATCAAAACACTTTAAAAGAAATGTCTATGAAGAATTGGAAACCATAACTTTAGGAAACCTTTAAAACTTTCTCAAATATAATTTATATTAAAGTTTAAGTGTTCCGGTTTTAAAAATTCTGGTGAAAAACTGTTCCCTTTTCAAACTTTTGTCGAATTTTCTGGATAGCATTCTTCATTTTTTAGTTATAAAATATTCTCTTTAACGTGTGCGTATTACCCCTATTAATTTAATATATCCAGCGAATTCAATTTACAATTTTCTTCAAATAATTCCTTTTCCAGGTTTGCTCTGTTCATTTTTTTATTTCACTGTACCTCAAACTTATTCAAAAGTTTCTTATGCAATACCAACTCGTAGCATTCACTCAAACGGTTCCTTATAAGAACTCTTACACTTTAATTGAATATGTTGAAAATTCGTAATTTTCCATGACATTAGTTTAAAATTTGCGGAGTCTCAACAAACACGTAATGCAAGTTGGCTTACGCCTACTTCTTCTAAACAGTCAATATCAAATGTAACGCCAGACTTTGGGTTTAATCCAGCGATGCCAAAAGTACCGATTTTTCGATGTTTATACCGATTTTTAAGGAAATTATCGACCAAGAAAACGATTTTTGGAAGAACATACCGATTTTATGACGGTTTGAGAAATTTTCTTTTAATAGAAAATTGTTTTCAAAAATATAAGAAAAACTACTGTTTTCATTTTTTAAAGCTTTGAACCAATGTAAATCCAGTGTTTTTCAAGCCAGCAAGGCTCAGCGTTTTGGAAGTAGCGCCGATGTGGTCTAGTGGATAGGCTGGCGCGAGTCTGGTATTGGTACGCCAGGCGTACTGGGTTCGATTCCCGGTATCGGCAAGAAAAACTTTTGGGTTCAAATCCCATAAGCGGGCCGACAGGTAAGATGTGTTTCATTATATAACTGACTATATAATTGGAATGTTCAATCAGTTGCCAGCTGGCCAGGTATATACACGGATGCCGGAATACCTGTAAGTAAACTAGCCCACCTGATTGATTCGTTCTTCCAAAATATACCTACATCAACACACGCAATACATTCACCACATAACAGTTCATACGAAGCCATGGGGTCCGGGTATGGTGGCGCACTGCATTGGAGATTTGTCGAACCTAATAATCTAAAGAATGTATGTGAACCCATACTTTGGCAGAAACTGCGGTGAATCCGTGCACCCATGGTGGATTACCAACATACAACATACATACAGCAAGGCTCAGCGTTTTGGATATTTGTCTTGAGATCGAGTCAAGAGCATCAAATAAAATGGTAGGTGAGAAATTTTTGGAAATATTAAACGTTTAAAAATCTTATTTTGAAGTTGAGCTAAGTACAACTCCATAGCAACTTCTTTAGTTTACTTTTATATAAGTGCGAAAAACCTCGGTTATGCTTGTATAAATTTCGATTCATTTGGTACAAGTTTCGGATTTATTTCAATTTGTTTTTTTTTTTCATTTGTTTAAATAATTTAACAAGACTGACAAAAAAATATCTATACCTATTCGGCCAGATGATAATAAAAAATACATTTTTTGGGTATAATGACGAGTGAAACGTGCCTGTTTGTTCCCACTTTTTGGTTCAGCTTAGAGGTTGACTATTTCCATTTTGATTTCTTGAAAAAGTTGTTTCTGGTGACATTTTATATCGAAGGTCTGTGGATGGTTTGAAACTTTATGAAGATGGCACTAGAAGAAAGCAAAAGGGAAAATTTCGTTAGCGTTATCATTAAACGAGCTGTTCATTCTACAGTATACTTTGAGTCACATTCGGGACACAGGAACTTTAAAAAATTGTGGTTTAGATCAGAAAACCAAAATAATTGATATTTTATAAATGTTATTTATTCAAAACTCAAGTTTAAGGATAGCACAAAACCAAGTTCCATTTTATGAATTAAATTTAACGTATTTTTTGGTATCTCGTGTTCATTTCTTTGGAAATGAACAGAAAGTTGAAAATTCGTAAATTTTCGAAAATGAGGTTTGTTTATTAAAATGTTTCAACATGTTTTCAAAACCCTTCTTCAACACATTTGTTCTGGACCAACCACCTTTGCATTGAATATTCTGGGAAAGCGCGTCTGTTTGAAACAAAAAATCCCATCGAATGTCCAAATATGGAAACTTCTTAAGAATTCGAATGTGCCGAATCGATTGTACGGAAATTTCAATTGTTATTTTGACCGGAAACTGTAAACAAATGCCCATACTTGTACGACAACACTATTCAGGGACAGAAGAATCCAATATAGGAAAACTCTCCGGTAAACATTCCGAAAGGAAAGGCTGAACTAGAGTTAGTTGCCCTACTTTGGACCTTTTAAGCGGTGATTTTTAAATAATCATTTCTCATAAAAGAACGGGAGGTTAAATCTATCAAGAAGATTCATTGAGAATTTTCAACATAGATTTCGCCGTAATTGAAAGATTTGTAAAGATATGGATGATCAAAATTTCCATCTTTGAACCTGCTGTTCCTATTTTGGAACTGTACTGGTGCCTTTCGTTGGACCTATAGCTAAGATTCCCATAAAAAGTATAATTTTTCTAAAATTTGTAAACAAATTCATTAAAAATGTACTCTTTAATATAATATTATCATAAAAAGTATATCAGCTTTTAAACTATTGAATAATTTTTTTTTGCTGCTATGAATATTTTAAACACTTTCACTCCCAGCCAGCTCTCTCAGCAGAACAATAACTGAAACTTTTTTGTGTTCACTGTCTTGTAATTTATTTGCGTAAAGCTGACAAAAAATGTCAATTTTCAAAATTGATTCTAAATTACGCCCCAATTAAAAATCCGCACCTTTGTCAATTTGTTTGGTATTGAAACTGAGTTTTGGTGATGACAGGTCTAAAAATGGAACATCAATATCGAAAGTGGCCTATATTTAGACCCTTTACTCATTTTCCAGGTTTTCCATTGATTTTTATTTATTTTTGGAAAAATAGGAAGTTTGGTTCATATTCTTCACAGTTGAAGTTATTTTTCCTTAAACTCTGGCTTGCACAGTAGAAAAGCGTGAATTTTCCTTATTACGCGCTCCACTAATTGAGCTGCCTGATTTGCCACTGATTAGGAGTTACATTATTAAAAATGTTGAAAATTTTATCAGCAAGACTTTTTATGGCAAAAAAAACGATATGGTAGTATTTAGGAAGAATAAGAATTCATTGTGTATATAAAACTATCTTTATCCAATGCTAGCAAAATTAATTATTATCAATTTTTAGCGTTTTAGGACTTAAGTAGGCTCTAGGTCCAAAGTAGGAGCACTCACCCTATTATAAATGTGTACGATATGATATTTTCGAGGAATAAAATAACGTCTGATAGTTTAACCACTAATCACACTGACATGAGACTTAGAACCAAATTCATCTCAATTTTTGGCTAGAAGCCTCCTATCGTCGACATTGCGCGGCAGCAATTCGAGCATAAATATTTCTGGTATCGACATTTTCGTTAATTTTCGAGCAGCGCCAAAAATCGAAATCGAGTGTCCCAGTCAGTGTAGTCAGTGGTTTAACTTTTAAGTTAAAGTCGATTTATTTCAGCTGGATTTCAGCTGGATTTACAAACAAAATGATTGGTTTTTCCTTATTTGATACTTAGGGGAGATGAGGGCATAACGAGCACCCAGGGCATAATGAGCACTACGCATTTCTACGAAAGTACGTATTTTATTAAATAAATTTTCATGAGGATTTGTTTCGTACTTCCTATAGTATTATTTTTTTACAAAAAAAGGAATCTCCTTATCATCTTTACAGAGATATTTAAAAAAAACTAGCTTGGTTCTCAAGTTGCGAAAATATTATAATTTTTGAGCACCACGAAATAAGCTCTTGTGATCTTAAAACAACCTTGATCTATAATGTACGCACTGCAACATGATGTACACATTGTTTCTCAATTTTTACCATCATAAAATTTTTGATTTTTCACTTTTATCAATTTTAAAACACGTTTTTACTTAAATTAGTTGACTGGAGGCATATAGAGCACCATATTATCGAGGCATAATGAGCATTTTCTGCCGTAGAATCTAGCAGCGAATTAAAATTGAATGAATTGTTTGTATTCTACAAACAGACCTAGATTATTTTGTTATTGCTTTGTTTGATGAATCTCTACTCACCATCTACGACCGAATTGAATGCGCTGCTAGATTCCCCGGCAAAAACGCACATCTTGCTCTGATTAATGGTGCTCATACTGCCTCAGGTTCTCATTATGCCTCCACAGTGGCTGGTTTTCAGCTTTTGGCAAAATTTTTTAAAATGCATTTTATAACGTTTTCATCTAGTTTTTCACGTTTCTGCCCGTTAGGGAATATGCTTTTCAAGTGTCTGAACACGAAACAATAATGTAACCTCCATATTATAGCTTTTTTCTATGGTTAAATAACCGTTTTCCTTAAGGTGGCCATTATGCCCCCATCTCCCCTAAAACATCTAATTTTCTGAAGAATTGGAAAATGAAGAATTAAAACAGGAATCGCGAAATGTCAAAAACAGTAAGGCCAGGCAGTGCGTGAATCGACCTATATGTGTAGCCTGAACGACATATTTCATATGTGAAATAGGTACATATTTTAAAGTTGTTTTAATAACTTTTGCAACAGCTTTCTATGAATTTATAGAATGTTCCATATGACTTGATGAAAGCTCATGCGAGAATTTTCTTTTCAAATATTCTATTCAGGATAGGATACTTCAACCAAAACCGATCATTTTTTTTTAAATAAAAACGTTTGTATTGCACGGATATTGAATAGGTTGTTCATATTGAAATTTCAAAGGGCCGATTTGAAGTTTATAGTAGTAAAGCTAAACGTTCACGCATCATTTAAAATTGAAGAAATTGGATTAAACTTTTTGAACTGTCAAGTATCCTTAAAAATAATCTTGAAACAATTAATCTTATTTATTCGAGAATCAACTAATTCTGATACATGCTATGCCAATCAAAGAAGGGAATACATTCAATTCTTCATAAGAATGAAGTTTTAATAAATTAAAACTCTTCTTCAAGATACCTATAGAAAAAAGTTAAAAAAAACAGGAAAATCAAATGAGAAAAACGTTAAGGAATTCATGAAACGGTTATACCACTTCACTACACAACGTATTGATTACTGATCTTTTCAGTGGAAGTTTCATAAATATTAACTTTTATTGAATGATAAAAAAACATCGATAGAATGGAATCTTTCGTCATAATATTCTTATTTTTAATCTTAGCTGAAATTACCTGTAGTTTTTCCATTCGTCTGTTGATAAAGTTCCAATTTATGATCTTAAAAAGACAAATAAAAAAACAGAAACTGTGAAGGATGTGTATTGGACTAAACTAAAAGGATTTGGAAAAGAGTGAAATATTACAGGAATTTGTCTGCCAGAAGCAAACGGGATCGATAACAATATACTGTTAAGAGGTAGTTTTTACAGAGCCTTCCCTAGGGTTCACATTTAAGCCCTCTTTTCTAAGTAAGTTACATCGACAGTTGTCTCGCTTAAGGCTGTAAATCGAGTCAATTTGCAGATGACGGCGTAGTCTCAGTAAAAGGAGCTACTGAGTTTCATCTTTACAGGCCATTACAAGATTTCTTTAGACTCCACAGAAAACGGAGATGGTTGTTTTCTCTAATAAACATGAACCTGCATCTACGGATGACACCTTCGTAGCTCTGAAGTTTTATATTTTGTGAAAAACGAGTTTTTTCGAAACCGAATATCGAGTTCTTGAATATGAGCTCTGAATATTGAATGAATGAATCTTGAATCTTAAATAAGATTTAAAAAAGTAACATGAATCCTAAATCATTATTCCTGAATCCTGAAATTCCGATTATTGAATCCTATATGCTGAACTTGCACTTCATTAGTGAATATTGAAACGATTTAGTTATGAGGCATTTCTTCTGAAACTTAACACACAGTTTGAATAAAAATATCGCACTGAATCCAATCTAACATCTGAACTAACTTAAAAGAGTGATCCGCCTTAGCGTTGTTCCGTTGAAGAATGTATCCTTTTCCGATATTTCGATGTCGCCCTGTGCCAACATTTTTCAGATATGTAGCAGCGAGCGCGTCTTCCGGTCGATCAGCGCTTCCCTAGGAAGGTATGCCGGTTTTTGTTGATATGAAATGGAGCCATCGCCAATTCTACTGGCTCGAGAGTTCGACGAGTTGCTCCGCGAAAGTGACTCACTGCTACATTCTACGTTCCTCCCTTCCGGGATATGAATGGATGGTAAACATAAATCAGCATCTCAATCACTTGAACGATTTTTATTTCATTGCTGCTGAAGGGGAAATGTAAATTGACAAACACAGGTCCTCCGCGAAGTATTCGAAGTCGTTGGCGGTGGAAAAATTCTCCCCAAAAAAATGGCCCCGTTCTATGCTCATACACCTACCTAACGCAGATGGGTATCAATTTCGTTTGAATTCGAAATTAAATATTTGTCCCGCGTTGATTTATGAGCTCTTAAGGATATATTATTCGGATAATTCACGGTAATATGATACATGGTGATTGCGATGGTTTTTTTATTGGTAAGAGAGATTCAACGACTGCCAGAAGGAAAAGAGATAAATAGCTTCAAACGACTTTTTAAATTTTGGCAATGGTTTCTGATTTATGTTTATTGTCATCGTAAAAAAGACTTTTTAACAGCATGAAACTCGACATTAACCTGAAATATTTCATCTCATATGAAACTTTTCAAACTGAACGATACATATCCGTCTAAATTTCTTGAGCCGCAATAAACATTTTTCATCATGAGTGAAACGTTAGATTCAACTGTTCCATGAAAAATGTCCGATTTCAGCGATAACCGCAAAGAAAGAATCGAGTTGGTTCCTTTTCAAGAGGCAAAAAACACTTCCTTCCAAAACTGTGCAAGTTTGAAAGAACGTGAACAAAGCTGATGTAATTTGTCTCCTCTTCAAATGCTACTTGTTTGTGGAATGATTTCGCCAGAATGAAAAATAGTGAAAAATTTCAAAGCCAAGGGTGAATTTAGTAAGGTTTGAATCAAAAAGAAAAAAAATCGTCTCAAAACACCCACACGTAATTCCCTAGCTAAATTTCATGGGATTCATGATGAAATATTGAAGAAATATTAATGGAAAAAAGAAAAAACCAATCTTAGTTCTGATATTCACTAATCTGACTCTGCCAAAACATTTTTGTAATTTTTGTCATTTTTGTCATTTTTGTCATTTTTGTAATTTTTATCATTTTTGCCATTTTTGTCATTTTTGTCATTTTTGTCATTTTTTGTCATTTTTGTCATTTTTGTCATTTTTGTCATTTTTGTCATTTTTGTCATTTTTGTCATTTTTGTTATTTTAGTCATTTTTGTCATTTTTGTCATTTTTGTCATTTTTGTCATTTTTGTCATTTTTGTCATTTTTGTCATTTTTGTCATTTTTGTCATTTTTGTCATTTTTGTCATTTTTGTCATTTTTGTAATTTTTGTAATTTTTGTAATTTTTGTAATTTTTGTAATTTTTGTAATTTTTGTAATTTTTGTAATTTTTGTAATTTTTGTAATTTTTGTCATTTTTGTCATTTTTGTCATTTTTGTCATTTTTGTCATTTTTGTCATTTTTGTCATTTTTGTCATTTTTGTCATTTTTGTCATTTTTGTCATTTTTGTCATTTTTGTCATTTTTGTCATTTTTGTCATTTTTGTCATTTTTGTCATTTTTGTCATTTTTGTCATTTTTGTCATTTTTGTCATTTTTGTCATTTTTGTCATTTTTGTCATTTTTGTCATTTTTGTCATTTTTGTCATTTTTGTCATTTTTGTCATTTTTGTCATTTTTGTCATTTTTGTCATTTTTGTCATTTTTGTCATTTTTGTCATTTTTGTCATTTTTGTCATTTTTGTCATTTTTGTCATTTTTGTCATTTTTGTCATTTTTGTCATTTTTGTCATTTTTGTCATTTTTGTCATTTTTGTCATTTTTGTCATTTTTGTCATTTTTGTCATTTTTGTCATTTTTGTCATTTTTGTCATTTTTGTCATTTTTGTCATTTTTGTCATTTTTGTCATTTTTGTCATTTTTGTCATTTTTGTCATTTTTGTCATTTTTGTCATTTTTGTCATTTTTGTCATTTTTGTCATTTTTGTCATTTTTGTCATTTTTGTCATTTTTGTCATTTTTGTCGTTTTTGTCATTTTTGTCATTTTTGTCATTTTTGTCATTTTTGTCATTTTTGTCATTTTTGTCATTTTTGTCATTTTTGTCATTTTTGTCATTTTTGTCATTTTTGTCATTTTTGTCATTTTTGTCATTTTTGTCATTTTTGTCATTTTTGTCATTTTTGTCATTTTTGTCATTTTTGTCATTTTTGTCATTTTTGTCATTTTTGTCATTTTTGTCATTTTTGTCATTTTTGTCATTTTTGTCATTTTTGTCATTTTTGTCATTTTTGTTATTTTTGTCATTTTTGTCATTTTTGTCATTTTTGTCATTTTTGTCATTTTTGTCATTTTTGTCATTTTTGTCATTTTTGTCATTTTTGTCATTTTTGTCATTTTTGTCATTTTTGTCATTTTTGTCATTTTTGTCATTTTTGTCATTTTTGTCATTTTTGTCATTTTTGTCATTTTTGTCATTTTTGTCATTTTTGTCATTTTTGTCATTTTTGTCATTTTTGTCATTTTTGTCATTTTTACCATTTTGGTCATTTTTGTCATTTTTGTCATTTTTGTCATTTTTGTCATTTTTGTCATTTTTGTCATTTTTGTCATTTTTGTCATTTTTGTCATTTTTGTCATTTTTGTCATTTTTGTCATTTTTGTCATTTTTGTCATTTTTGTCATTTTTGTCATTTTTGTCATTTTTGTCATTTTTGTCATTTTTGTCATTTTTGTCATTTTTGTCATTTTTGTCATTTTTGTCATTTTTGTCATTTTTGTCATTTTTGTCATTTTTGTCATTTTTGTCATTTTTGTCATTTTTGTCATTTTTGTCATTTTTGTCATTTTTGTCATTTTTGTAATTTTTGTCATTTTTGTCATTTTTGTCATTTTTGTCATTTTTGTCATTTTTGTCATTTTTGTCATTTTTGTCATTTTTGTCATTTTTGTCATTTTTGTCATTTTTGTCATTTTTGTCATTTTTGTCATTTTTGTCATTTTTGTCATTTTTGTCATTTTTGTCATTTTTGTCATTTTTGTCATTTTTGTCATTTTTGTCATTTTTGTCATTTTTGTCATTTTTGTCATTTTTGTCATTTTTGTCATTTTTGTCATTTTTGTCATTTTTGTCATTTTTGTCATTTTTGTCATTTTTGTCATTTTTGTCATTTTTGTCATTTTTGTCATTTTTGTCATTTTTGTCATTTTTGTCATTTTTGTCATTTTTGTCATTTTTGTCATTTTTGTCATTTTTGTCATTTTTGTCATTTTTGTCATTTTTGTCATTTTTGTCATTTTTTTCATTTTTGCTATTTTTGTCATATTTGTCATTTTTGTCATTTTTGTCATTTTTGTCATTTTTGTCATTTTTGTCATTTTTGTCATTTTTGTCATTTTTGTCATTTTTGTCATTTTTGTCATTTTTGTCATTTTTGTCATTTTTGTCATTTTTGTCATTTTTGTCATTTTTGTCATTTTTGTCATTTTTGTCATTTTTGTCATTTTTGTCATTTTTGTCATTTTTGTCATTTTTGTCATTTTTGTCATTTTTGTCATTTTTGTCGTTTTTGTCATTTTTGTCATTTTTGTCATTTTTGTCATTCTTGTCATTTTTGTCATTTTTGTCATTTTTGTCATTTTTGTCATTTTTGTCATTTTTGTCATTTTTGTCATTTTTGTCATTTTTGTCATTTTTGTCATTTATGTCATTTTTGTCATTTTTGTAATTTTTGTCATTTTTGTCATTTTTGTCATTTTTGTCATTTTTGTCATTTTTGTCATTTTTGTCATTTTTGTCATTTTTGTCATTTTTGTCATTTTTGTCATTTTTGTCATTTTTGTCATTTTTGTCATTTTTGTCATTTTTGTCATTTTTGTCATTTTTGTCATTTTTGTCATTTTTGTCATTTTTGTCATTTTTGTCATTTTTGTCATTTTTGTCATTTTTGTCATTTTTGTCATTTTTGTCATTTTTGTCATTTTTGTCATTTTTGTCATTTTTGTCATTTTTGTCATTTTTGTCATTTTTGTCATTTTTGTCATTTTTGTCATTTTTGTCATTTTTGTCATTTTTGTCATTTTTGTCATTTTTGTCATTTTTGTCATTTTTGTCATTTTTGTCATTTTTGTCATTTTTGTCATTTTTGTCATTTTTGTCATTTTTGTCATTTTTGTCATTTTTGTCATTTTTGTCATTTTTGTCATTTTTGTCATTTTTGTCATTTTTGTCATTTTTGTCATTTTTGTCATTTTTGTCATTTTTGTCATTTTTGTCATTTTTGTCATTTTTGTCATTTTTGTCATTTTTGTCATTTTTGTCATTTTTGTCATTTTTGTCATTTTTGTCATGTTTGTCATTTTTGTCATTTTTGTCATTTTTGTCATTTTTGTCATTTTTGTCATTTTTGTCATTTTTGTCATTTTTGTCATTTTTGTCATTTTTGTCATTTTTGTCATTTTTGTCATTTTTGTCATTTTTGTCATTTTTGTCATTTTTGTCATTTTTGTCATTCTTGTCATTTTTGTCATTTTTGTCATTTTTGTCATTTTTGTCATTTTTGTCATTTTTGTCATTTTTGTCATTTTTGTCATTTTTGTCATTTTTGTCATTTTTGTCATTTTTGTCATTTTTGTCATTTTTTTTTTTGTCATTTTTTGTCATTTTCGTCGAAAATTGGTTCAAAAACTCACAAAAATTTACAAAAATGTACAAAAATTTACAAAATTTTTAAAAATTTACAAAAATTTACAAAAAATTACAAAAATTTACAAAAATTTACAAACATTTACAAAAATTTACAAAAATTTACAAAAATTTACAAAAATTCACAAAAATTTACAAAAATTTACAAAAATTTACAAAAATTTACAAAAATTTACAAAAATTTACAAAAATTTACAAAAATTTACAAAAATTTACAAAAATTTACAAAAATTTACAAAAATTTACAAAAATTTACAAAAATTTACAAAAATTTACAAAAATTTACAAAAATTTACAAAAATTTACAAAAATTTACAAAAATTTACAAAAATTTACAAAAATTTACAAAAATTTACAAAAATTTACAAAAATTTACAAAAATTTACAAAAATTTACAAAAATTTACAAAAATTTACAAAAATTTACAAAAATTTACAAACATTTACAAACATTTACAAAAATTTACAAAAATTTACAAAGATTTACAAAAATTTACAAAAATTTACAAAAATTTACAAAAATTTACAAAAATTTACAAAAATTTACAAAAATTTACAAAAATTTACAAAAATTTACAAAAATTTACAAAAATTTACAAAAATTTACAAAAATTTACAAAAATTTACAAAAATTTACAAAAATTTACAAAAATTTACAAAAATTTACAAAAATTTACAAAAATTTACAAAAATTTACAAAAATTTACAAAAATTTACAAAAATTTACAAAAATTTACAAAAATTTACAAAAATTTACAAAAATTTACAAAAATTTACTAAAATTTACTTAAATTTACAAATAATTACCAAATCTTTCAAAAATAATTTAAAATTTACAAAAATTGGACAAAAATTTACTAAAAATTACAAAACATTTTCAAAAGTATACAAAAATTTACAAAAATAAACAAAAATTTACCAAAATTTACAAAAATTTACAAAACATTTTCAAAAGTATACAAAAATTTACAAAAATTTACAAAATTTTACAAACATTTACAAAAATTTACAAAAATTTAAAAATTTATCAAATATTTACAAAAACTTACAAAATAATCAAATATTTATAAAAATTTACAAAAATTTACAAAAATTTACAAAAATTTACAAAAATTTACAAAAATTTACAAAAATTTACAAAAATTTACAAAAATTTACAAAAATTTACAAAAATTTACAAAAATTTACAAAAAATTACAAAAATTAAAAAAAAAATACAAAAATTTTCAAAAATTAACAAAAATTTGCAGATATTAACAAAATTTAACAAAAATTTATATAACTTTGAAAGAATTTAAAAAAATTACAAAAAATTATAAAAATTTCAAAAACTTACAAGAACTTACAAAAATTAACAAAAGTTTACAAAAGTTTACTAAAATTTACGAAAATTTACAAAAATTTACAAAAAAAATCACAAAATTAATAAAAAATTTCAAAAAATTTCAGAAATTTACAGAAATTTACTTTTTTTTTCTTAAACTTGAAATTTTTTTGAAAATTTACAAAAATTCACAAAAAGTTTTTAAAAAAATGGCAGAAATTTTTAAATTGCGACCCAGAGATGGGTCTTAACTCAAACATTCAGTCAGCGAAACTTTTTTTGTAGAGAAATGAATCCAACTTAGATAAAATTTCAGGGACTAGATAAGAGAAAACATGGGCCCCGGAGAGGCGCAAGATGTGGGTTCAAGTCTCACCGGGAGACAAGGCGAATTTTTTTCGCATGTTTTTCAACATCGATTTTCTCTTATCTAGTCCCTGAAATTTCATCTAAGTTGGATTCATTTCTCTACAAAATGGCAGAAAGTTACAAAAATTAACAAAAATTTTATTTTGGATAGAATGATATCTGACTTCAAGACTGAAATTGTTATTTATACAATAAGAATTGTTGAATCTAATGTCCTTTTTGTGACTTCAGATTTTTGAAACTTCTTTTAATTTTTTTTTAAATTTTGTTTTCAAGAAATAGGACTCACTTGAAATCACATAACTTTCCCTGCTGCAACGAGCAATCCTGGCTTACTCTACCATTCAAAAAAAGAGTTTAAGCCCACGTTGAGGATTCTTCGAATCGTAAAGTCACAGGAAATCAACTCTCGAGAAAATTGCAGAACCGGAAACGTCTGTGAAGCAGAAAAAAAATCCAAGAATGGTGGAGGCACGGAATCCCAACCAGTCAGCCAGAAGATGATGGTGGTGTGGTTGCAAACCGAATTGTGCATCATTTGTTTAAAAGCAAGAAAATGCTCACTTCACGCTGATTTGCATAACATTACGGAGTTCGCTCTCATTCGCAAAGACCGCCTTTACTTTTCAAGGGTTGGGTGTTGTGATTTTGCCCCATTTTTTTGCTCTCGGTGCTGCTATTTTGGTTTTTTTTTCTGCTGCCGTTTTTACCACTCGTAATTTTACTCCTTCGTTTGGCATTTTATTCAATCTAAGATCTTGAGAAACGTCCACCCGTCCCCGAATGGTTGGCTGGCGTCGAGACGCCCGGAGCAGGGATCTTTGAGGTGATGCAACGAATCGAGGAAACGGAAAGAAAAGAGTTGCATGAGAAAACTGATTTCTTTTCCAGATTGAGTTGGACGTTCCCTGGCTTGGCCGTTCGTTTCTTAGGAAGAACCAGCATATTGGGGCGCCTTGGATTGTATATTAGGATGCAGCCTTGTTCCTGAGGCTACGGTTTGCGCGCTATCGACGCCATCGCCATGTGCGGCAGTTCGCCAAAACACCACACCAGATAAAACTTGGTAGTGTTGGTGTGTATGTGTGCCATTTTGAAGCGCGTTGTTCATGATGGAGATTCATGGGTGAGATTGGCGATGGCCAAGAGAGTAAACCAGAAAAAAAAACTGCATCAGGACCCAATTGGCTGCCCTAGGGTGCATAGTAGAAGGTGCACTTGCATTTTTCTGGGTTCTTAAGTTTATTAAAACAATTAAGTCTATAATTATTTCGTAATATTTGTTACTAATTTGGCACTCTTTCAGGTATATCTTTTAAATCATTCGGATAACTTCAAATTGGATGGATATAGAAAAATCGTACAAACGTTTCAGTTAAACATAAACGCTTTATACTGCGTTACCAAGCATTTAAGAAGAAAATTTAATGTCTTCGGCGATACATGTATCTGATTTACGTCTTGTTAAGAAGAGAAAAAAAATGATTCCAACACTATTTTGATAATATTTTTGTTAAAACTCAAAAAGCCTGGAAACATACCATAGGATAAATCGTCAAAACTATAGTGATCAGAACCCACCATACCGAAAGAGTGGTCAAAAATTGAAGGTCACTTTTTGACATCCTCAAAGGTAAAACACCTTCAAGTAGGCAACAAAATTGATTTTCTTGGCTGATATCGCAGCAAATATGGAGGCAGATGATTTTTTCAAATCGAATTTTGTTTCCATGGATGGTAAAACTCTTCAGATTAGCTTGTACAGTTAAATAAAGTGCAATTTGTTCTGTCTACTCACCGCTGCCCCTCCCTCCCCCAGCTGTGCGGGAAAGATAAATCACACTGCCATCAAGAGTGAGATTTTCAACACATAAGAGTGAGAAGTAGTATTTTTATGCTATATACGGAATTCTTTAAACTTAGCATCCCAGAATTATTTTCGCACGCAGCTGGGCCGGGCAGAGTTATTTTTAAACCTGCCAAAACCGAGCTATTGATTTAAAAATTTACATTTTAAAAACCTGGCTATATGAAAAAATTTAAGTAAATTTCAGGAAATAATCCGAAAAAAAATAGAAAGTTAAGAAAAATTATTTGAAATTTTTATTTTTGTCGAAGCGCATGAGCAGTTGAGTGCCCCAAATGACTATTTGAAAAAGTTATGCGCTGCAGGCTTGAATTGATCCTAGGCCTAGTACAAGGTCTCATTTTGTTCGGGAGGAACACAAAAATCAATTAAAATTTGGTCCCGTTCGGCCGATTTCTTTTGAAAACGGAAAAGCCTAAACTATGACAAATATTTCATCCGAAGACTACATCTCGATTCAAGTTTGAACACAAAAGTTATTAAGCTTCAAAAAATAGTTATCCTTTTTCAAGGGTGATATTCACCACTATTAATGAGAGACACTGCTTCGAACATTTTGACGCAGCATTAACAGTGATGAATATCACCCTGAAAAAAGTTATCCAATTTTTGAAGTTTATTAACTTTTTTATCATAAGTCAAATTGAAATGCAGTCTTCGGATAGAATACTTGTGATACTTTAGGCTTTTAGGCAAATCGTTTTCAAATGAAATCGGCCGAAGGGGACCAAAGTTATTTCAGAGAAACTGGATTTTTATGTTCCTCCCAAAAAAAATGTCTCAAAATCCCATACAAACTTTAGGCTCGTTGAGCGATCTCTTCCCGTGATTCGATCTGGCCTAAATTTGGCATGAGACCTTGTACTAGGCCTAGGATCCGTTGAAGCCTGCAGCGCATAACATTTCATAAGCTTGAAGTTTCTCATGCAAAGTTGGGGCAGTCTATTGAGCAGCTTTTAATTCGTGTTAAAACATGAAAAAAGCTTATTTTAATGGAACAAGGTTTTCAAAATCCGTTTTTGGATGTAAAAATCAAAATTAAATTTTGGATAATTGTTAAATTTTCTAAAAAATGTGTATAAAACCGAACAAATCGAGCTAAATCCAGGCAGTATTCTCCAATATCTAGGCATCAGGGTTGGACCGGACATGTCTCAAAAATTTCATCGGAAAGCTGGGCAATCTGGAATGTTTACTTAATACTGAATGCTACAAACGAAAATAGCGTATTTGGTGACTATATTTAAAAACTGATTTTGGAAAATTTTGGTATCCTGCATTCAAAACATTTGCCAGATATTGTTTTTACCTTTCCGATCAGAAGAGAAAAACAGAATTATTTCAAGATGAGACATTTTGACAGTCAAATTTTTCAATCAAAATGAGATTTAATTTAGAACTCGGAGGATGTTAAAATATCTCTAATTTTAACAATAAGTCCATGCTTGCATAACTAAATTTTATCACCCCTTGATAGCATTACGTCAAGATTATATCTCAATCAGATAGGATTTAAACCACCCAAAATGCTAAAATATGAGTCTTGTATACAAGATTGTTTGCAATTTTGTCTTACACGCATTACTTGTATGCAATATTTTGGACTACCTCCTGACTTGTGCTCAAATTTTTATGCATTTTTTCCACTTCTACAATTCTTGAAAAGTTCGTGTACCAGCCAGGAGATTCAAACCTCGACCTGCAGGTTAAGAGGTGAGCACGCTACCACTGAACCATGCCTGGTACATTGGAGTGAGATCTTAAAACTTGCAATAAAAGGTTTTGACGCATTTGCTTGTCCGGCAAAAAAAATCAACTGATTGTATGAAAAGAGATATAATACTTTTTTTGAAACGACCAAAAGGAAGATTATGATATCAATTTACATATATGTATCTGTATAAGTTAATAATATCTCGTTGAGATGAGTTTGTGTAACAATTTTTATATGCTTTCCTGATCGGTAATACACGAGCGTTTGAGTGCAAAGAAAAAGACAATAAAAACTTGCATACAAGTACTTGAGTCCAACACAAACATTACACGAAAGCTTATATGCAAGATTTTATTGTTGGTATTTTTTGGTGATCAATATCATATCTCATTGAGTTATAATCTTGATATACTGTTATCACGGGGCATTTTATTTTTTATATGCTTGCATGAACATTTTGTTATATATTTAAGATATTTTAACATCCTACGAATACTCAAATGTATCTCATTTTGATATGAAAAAATTGAATGTCGAAATATCTCATCTTGATATAATTTTGTTTTTCCCTTCTGATCGGGTGCATACAAGTACTTAAATCCAAAGCTAACATTGTATGAAAGCATGTATGAATGACTAAAATTTTTATCCTTTTTGGTGATCAGTATCCAAACTGATTTAGATAGAATTTTGATATGATGCTAACAAAGGGCGATATAATTTAGCTGTCATTGTATAGATTTTTTGATATAATTTGAGATATTTTAACATCCTACGAGTACTTAATTGTTTCTCATTTTGATATGAAAAAAAATGAACATTAGAATATCTCATATTAATATAATTTTGTTTTTCTTTTCTGATCGGGATGAAAATTAAAAATCCGAAATTCTAAATCAAAACTTTTGGGGGAGGGGGGTAATACAAAATATGTATTTCGAATCAGATAACGTTGTCGATATTTTCATCTTCTAAATCTATTTTTCTGATTGCATATGTTATAAAAACTTAAATTTCAACATATTTATGGCTTCAAACGAACGGGTTTTCAATATAATAAATAGCATTGGAAGCTCTTCTTTGATGTCAGCAGACATTCTTCAGGACTGTATTCATTATCTTTTTGTTGATTTGATTACATTTTGTTGAAAATAATTACAAATAACGAAAATCATACCACTTGTTCATCCAAAGTGTTAAGGTTGATGGGATTCCAAATTGACGTTCGTCTGAAAAACAATTGGTTTTATCGAATATTTTTAAATGCACAAAACATGTGATTAACACCCTGCTAATGAAAAGGGGTAAGTTGCAACGAACTTTGTTTTTATTAAAAAAAAAACAATTGAAATGTTTGAAAATTTATAGCTTTTGATGTTTTTGTGGTGTTATTACGCAAAAAACACCCATTGCAGTAATTTTTGCTTTTGTTTGAATTAAATTTTACAATTTTTTTTCTGTCAAAAATATTTATAAAGAAAAAAACATAAATTATAAAAATATTTATTTAAAAATACTTTTTGATTGTCCGAAAATTATTTTTATATATTAATTCATGATATAGGATTAAAAAACCAATATAAAGTTTGAAGATGATATCATTAAGTCAATCCGTCACACTAGGTAATGTTTTCACGGCATCGAAAATTCTAAGATATTTTTTCGTTCATATTTTGAAATTTTCTGTATGCACACAAAACTTTAAAAAAAACTATCTCAGGATGTTAGAAACTATGTCATCATCAATTTGTTATCATTAAATGAAACCTTTATTTCATTACTAGCTGACCCGGTGTGCTTTGCAACACCTTCCAAAAATTATTGAAATTTGTGGTCCCTAGTTATTTAACTTTTCATTTATTTGCACAAAATTCAAAATTCAATTTCAATATCATGAAAATGTTTTTTTTTTCAAAATGAAGTTGCATCGTTTTTTTTTTTTAATCTTAATTCATTTATTTTTGAATCCGTTTTCAAGAATTTATGACTCTGGATTTCTTTGCCTCATAAGTTCATAGCTTAAGCCATTTTTTTGGAATCTTTGCTGTCTCTTTTTTTGTAGAGAGTCTCAAACTTTCCTAGAAAAGTTTTTTGTAACAAAATTACATCACAGGTTACTCATTTTACCTATTCGTTCTCGAGTTATTATACAAATAGTGAGAGTGACCCCCTCCATCATTCCTTCAACCCTCATGGAAGGAATGGGGTCTCATAACATCAGAAAAACACATCTTGTATACAAATACTATTCCATGTCATATATGGCGTCATTCTTGATAAGCTCTCGAGCTATTCAAAAAATGGGTGACCCTCTCCCCACTTTATATCTCCCCTCTGGCAGTAGAAATGAATCTCAAATCATCGAAACAACATTACCCGTACACAAATATGCATCCATGAAAATTTGGTTCCATTTTCTCGATTAATTATCAAAATATATAAAAAAATGTATGAGTGGCCCTCTTCCCATTATATCGTTCCACTGAATGGAAAGAGGGGTGCTAAACCACCGAAAAATCATTTCTCGTACTCGACTGCCCTCCCATACAAAATTTTGTTTCGTTTGCTTTATTAGTTGTCGAGTTGTGCCATAACATTTGTATCGGAGCCCCTCTTGCTGCCTATCATTCCGTACCTGGAAGGAGGGGATCAAGATCAAACATTCCGTGTATTCAAATACATTCCCATGCCTAATTCTAATCCATTTGCTCGATTGTTAGATTGTTCCCATGCCATATTTGGTTCCATTTGCTAGTTAAGTGCTTGGTTTATGCAACATAATCGTATATGAGCTCCCGTCTTCTCTAACTGTGTCCCCAATTGAAGGAGAAAGATGTCTCAAATAAGCTAATAACCTTTTTACGTTTCCAAATGCTTTCCCATGCCAAAGTTGTTTATATTTGCTCAAGTTATGCGAAAAGTTGTAAAGGAGCCCCCTCTCTCCTCCCTATCACGCAGCAGGAGGCAGTAGTACCAAATATTCACAGAACCTTTCCATGTGCTCAATTACTCTTACAAACCAAATTTCGTTTTGATTTACTGGGTAAGTTCCCGAGTGATTTAAAAATTGTATGGAAGCACCCTCCTCCCTAAAGATTTTAAAACTTGAAGAACGGAGGTTTCTCAAAATAACATAGAAACATTTCTACTAATCAATTACCTTTCCACACCAAATTTGGTTCCATTTGCTTGATTAGCTATCCAATTATGCTGAAAATTGTAAAGGAGCCCCCCCCCCCCACTTTTTATGTCCTCACTGGAAGGAGGGAAGGGTAGCAAATATTCAAAGAACTATTTATCGTACCCAAATGAACTTCCAAGCCAAATTTGGTTTCATTTGATAGAATAGTTTTCTAGTTATGCGATCAAAAAGGTATGAAAGCCCCCTTCTTCTTTCCTGTATCTTCACTGGAATGAGGGAGGGTCTGAACTAATCATAGAACCATTCCTTGTATTCCCCATGCCAAATTTGATTCCATTAGCTTGATTAGTTCTCCAGTTATGTTAAAAATTATAAGGTAGGCCCCCTCCCTCCTTCGTATCTCCTCACTGGAAGGAGAGAGGGGCACCAAATATTCTTAGAAACATTCCTCGTAACCATTTCTCCCATGCCTAGTTTGGTTTGATGTGCTTGATCAGTTCTCGAGTTATGAAGACTTATTACTTTTATATGAAAGACCCCCTCCCCCCTTCCTATTAGAGGCAGGGGTCTCAAACTATAATAGGAACCTTTCCCGGCCTCCAATACCCCCACCTGCCAAGTTTCATGTAAATCGGTTCTGTAGTTTTCGAGTCTATGATGGTTACAAAAATTTGCAAATTAAAGGATTCAATTCAATAATGAACTTTTTCGAAGATCACGAATAATTATGACTTCTGAGAAAAAAGTTATAAAAGTTTTCTTTCTGTTTTCTTTTCCCAATTTTGCAAAATACGGCAAATATGATGATTTTTACTATAAATTTTATCCTAATTTGATTCTTGGATATTTCTTAATAAGTTCAATCATTTTGAAGTTTTAATAAAAGTTGTTAAATGAGTAAAAATCTTTATAATCAAATGCTAGAAGGCTTCGTTTTATGGTGTCGGAAATAGTTTTAATGTTATCTATTTAAATTTCTAAAAATTGTTGAACATATTTTTTTTCAATACTATACTTGTACCTCTGTAAATCTGAATCCTTGGTTAAATGAAGGACAATGTTATTTTTTTGCATGTAGGTTTGTTCGTTTATCAGTTATGAATGATAGATTTTACCCAAAATCAATCAATTTCAAAATGCCACGCCATAACACAAAAACAAGAGCTGATAGACTAAATCGGGCAAATGAATTCACGACGCCATATTCTTCCAAAAATAGTGCCTAATACTTATGCACTAATAATTCTGTTGCCTAGTGTTGATGTTTAAAAAAGCTATTAAACTTTTAAATTGTAATTCTTAACTCATATTATTGGAACTCAGAATTTAAACTTTAAGCACAAAAGAATTTTTCAGCTCTTTGGGTCGTGAAGTATATTAAATTCTGCACCTCAAAAATTATCACGTTATTGAAAATTAGAAATTATCGTTTTCAATTAGAAAAAAGAAGTGGATAGAGGTGAGGTCATTTTTCTAGTTTTTTTTTTAAATTATAACTCAATATTATTACTCTGGTTTTGGGCTTCTTTACGTATATTTTTAAAAAGACAAAATATTACATCAAAAGGTTTTAAAACCTTGCATGAATTTTTAAGTTTTTTTGCGTATATAAATTTATAAAATTCTTTTATGCCTTATGTTCAAAGCGCATTTAGTAGCACTATCCCCTTCCTGAGTTCTATAATCAACTTTGTTTTTATCCATCGTTGTGTTCAAGCTCCTACGTGACACCTGAAAATCAAGAGAAGTACAGCCAGGTATAGAGTTTGTAATTTTTACTACCAAAAGTTAAAAAAATAAAATAAAATTTTTACTTTTTGATTGATTCATTCATAACAACAACTTTTATTCATACAGTTTTGTGTGTTAACTCAACCTTTTTTAACATCTATAGATTTTGAAAATAAAAAATTTAATTGAATGATTAATGACATTTCGGTAAACTATACATTCTAATAGGAAGAATATCAAATGAAAGTAATGAAAATTATAGACGGATAGATTAGATAAGGAAGCATGAAAGGTGTTGAAAATGAGCCAAGAGCGTGATTTGAGAAATCTTCTTGCCGCACAAGACCATTTGTCCCACACCGTATTTTTGTCTAAAAGAAGCAAAGTCGATAGGCTGACTTTGCATTGATCTATACAATGATACATGGACGTGTTTTTCGTACCTCGATCGGACACAACACAACACAACACAAAATAAAAAAATTGATTGTGATGGTAACTCATATTAAGGGTGAAAGTAAAAAAATTATTTACTCACAAAAGTTAAGAAATTCAAATGCTAAAAACCAATGAGTCTCCTCATTAAAGACCAACCCTCGTGTGCCAGCAAAGCAGCAACCTCGAGCAAATCGGTGTGTTCTGGATGTGTCTGCCTGCCCTCGGGAACAGCGGGCACGAGCAGTTAGACAAGAAAAAAAAAAAAGAAATGTAAATTGTTTCCTGTTTTTCATTACGTTCGGCCATTCATTTTCCCGTTCACCGTTTCCGGTCTATGATGAAGCTCACTGCACATTGCAACATAAGTTTTTTTTTCCTAGTTGGCTTTTCATTTCTGGCTTGGGGAGCCATCATGCTCCCATGAATTTGTAGTATGTTTCTAACCGGACAACTTTCTTGGTCACCTCGTTTTTTCTTTCAGATTCTTGGAGCGGGACTGTTTGCCTTCACGATCTACATCCGTGCCGAGCCCGGTTTCGACGAATGGATCCGGCTGCTGGACATCTACGAGTACTATATCGGCGTTTACATCCTGATCGGTGCGGGGGCGTTGGTCATGATTTTCTCCTTCCTTGGATGCTGTAGCGCCCTCATGGAACATTCGGTGGCCCTCTATGGGGTAAGTTATTTGTTTTCAGCTAGGATTGAGACAGCTTGAAAATTAAGCAGTGTTTAGCTTATGAAAGATGACAAAATATCAAAACAAACAAATATAAACAAGATTTCAAAGTGTGATAAGGTCAAAGTAAGTCAAAGTATATAGGCCTCTAAATAGAACCTGATCCGCTAAACTTTTTCCCCGAAATTCAATAAATTGTTTTAAATGTTTATCTTCATCTGAACCTGCATAACTTTTTAGCAAAGCAAATTGATGGAAAAATTCAATGTCTATGACTGTTGAATAACGTTATGGTTCTGGAAAACGGATACTTTTGTCAAATAATTTAATCTTTTCAAAATCAAATCTTTTATATCTTTGAAGAAAAAATCAACAAAATGAAGATAAATTTTGTTCAATTTGCAGATCTGTAATCTCGCTGAGTCAAAATTCTTTTAAAAAAATCATTAAAAATAAATCAAAGTTTTTTTCTATTTGTGTTACAATATTTGTCAATTTTTAAAGGCCAACTCCTGTTTTGAAAGTAGGAAATACCTTTCATCACACTAATTCAAAGCATTATCATAAAAAAATAATATTGCGTACCAATTTCTGCCACCAGCTCTTTAGGAGTGAAAAAGGTCTATCAATATCATACATTCCTTCGATATGATGAAACTTGCTTATGAACCGAATTTCGTGAAATTCACTCGCAAAATTAATGAGTTTAAATCAATTTTAGCTTCGACTTTATAAGAAGACTCTTAAACACTTTAAAGATAGGAGTAGTCATAAATACAAAAAAAAACTTTTAAATTAAGTTCACGCCTGCTTGCGACCCCAATTTCATGAAAATCTTTGAAAAATATTTAAATTATTTTGAACTTAATATTCGTTTTACTTTCAAAAGGAACTGTTTTATTAAACTTTCATGAACACTACTTGCTAATTGCTCAAAACGGGTTTAGTTTTATATTGATTTGGCATGGCTCCAGTTTAGAAAAAAAGTAAGGAGTCTTGTTTTGCCTAAATTAAACTGTTTCGTTTGTGTTCCATAAATTATGAAAATCACTTGAAATTTGCTCATATTGTATCTTATTTCACATTTATTCCGAATCAAATCCTTCGTATCGAAAGTGGAAGGAGTTATTTATTGAAATAAATCGATTCATGTTAAATTAAACTTGTTTCCCAAATTTGCATGAATAATAGTTTTATATGAGAGTTTTGAACTTTCACAAAATTAATGTTCATTTAAGAAGACGATAAATCATTATTAATGTTCCTAGAACTGCATTGGTATCGTAACCTGGAGTGAATCATGTTACGGACTATTTTCGTATTATTTCTGTCAAATAATATTAAGCGGACCTTTACAAAACTGAGTAGAAGATAGAAGTTCGTATTGGTTACTAGCAAATGAAAAAGTTTTTTTTTACCAATAAAATGGAGAGAATATTATTACACCTTCCATCATATTGAACGTGGATCAGTGCATTGTATTTCGCTTCTCAGATATTTTTTGATTCTTCCTTTTTCCTGTAATCATCGTTACTTATATTCGAAGAAATGTCACATGTAGTGCTTACCTCCGGGGGCAAAAATTGTCGTAATAATATATTTCTTTTAAGTTTTTGATTTCCAGTTAAAGCTGATATCGAATATCTTCTGGGTTGAACTTAACACTGAATGTTTTTTGGTCTATGTATTTTTTTTTTCGTTTATAGAGGATCCCAGATACTGTTTTTTTCTATTTAGATTAACCCTATATTAAATCTATTTTCTCCAAAATCATTTTAAAAGTATTTTTTGAATTTTGATTGACAGCAAATTGAAATCTATTTTTTACAAAAAATTAAAAACTACAAATTACGTGAGAACTATAGCATTTTTATATCTTTTTTTGACATATTTTTTAAACTAAAGCACGTGTTTTCAGAGTCTGTATATAAATTTGGGAACTTCTATATTTTTTTCTTGATTTCTTCTTTAATTTTCTCTCTAAGTTTTTGAGTATCAAGAGTGAAACGAATATTTTTTAACTTTTTAAATTGAAAATTTTTAAATAAAAAATAATTAAAACACCTGGTTTGATGATAATAGAATAAGAAATAAAATTCAAAATTGTGGAATTTTATCCTGAATGATCATGCTTTTTCTCATCAATGTTCAAAATCTGTTCAAGGAATATGTTATTTTTTAACTTTGATTCAATAATTTGATTTTGATTGTAATGTTGGATAGAAAATTAGAAATGAAACTCAATTTTTTTTTTCGCAAATCTTTATCCTTTTTCATGATTTGTAACATTTGAGTATAAACTATTCTTTGTGGTACATGTCATAAAAATTTTATTTTGTTGTTTTTTTCTGGTTTTAAACTCTTTTTATTAATTTAGATATAGGTACTAAAATAAAAATACTAAAGTTTTTATTTTCAAACCTTCATGTGTTTTAAGATGTTTTTTAATCAACACCTGTTCTGACTTCTCGTACTGAGTGTTGGATCGAATTTTGAGTTTAAGTTCTACAAAGTTAACCTTTTCTTTGATAATATTATATAATATAATAATAATATAATAATCAATATCAAAGGTATTTGTGAATACTGATAAAAAGGTGCATTTATTACACATTTATTCTTTTTTTTTTGTAAACTTAAACACATTGTGGATCAAATCTCGTTTTTTCGCTTTTCGCGAGTGCACTCCACTGAGAAGCACAGCTCAAATGTGACCTTTTTTTTGAAAGAAACTTTATTCAAAATTATTGTATACATTACTTTGAATAACTCAAAAATACTATATTTGTAAAGTTTGGTACAGTTATTTCTGTGGTTGAGATTCCCAAATGTTTGTGTTTTCGGGCTAAGATTTCTAAGCGGTCCTTAATGTGTTAAGTAACCGATTTATTTAGGAGAAAAATGAAACTCATGAAGTTTGTTTATCTGAATACACAAATAAATCCATAGAACACAAATAAAACATTACAAAATAGCTTTTAAACATTTTTGGTTGAGACGTTTACAGCTTGTTTGCTACAAATTTCAATTGGAACTTGATAACTAAATCAACTGTATAGTATACTTTTATTTAAATTTTTAAAATTTATGAATATGCAATTATGCCCTACGCCCGGGGCAATTTTTCTCGGAAGCCCCTATGAATCGCTTTTAAAAACAGCGAAAAGCATAGTGTTCGTTTTGAAAACTGTTGTTTTTTTTTTCACAAGAGCAGAATTTTGGCAAATCATTATATTTTATGCAAAATAACCAGCAAATACATATTTTTATTAAAAAAAATTGGAAATTTCAGCGATCTACCCTTAGTTTTTCGCTTATGGAAAATAATAAATGCTGGTATGAGACTTGACTTCCCTGATGACCCTTAGCCGAAGTTGCCGATCAGATGCTTCACTTCAATGCTTGATTTGAACTTTGTAGACATTTTTGACAGTATAAGCATACTTTTCCACCACTCACACACAGTAATTCTTCAAATAATCAACGGATTTGTCAGCTTTCAATTCGATAATGATGGATTTTGTAGTAACTTTTCCATTTTTGGTGTTTTTCTCAAATTTGATTATCTTTTTTTTTAAGGGTTTATTAATGACACTTTACCATCCTTGTGGCATTCGTGTCTTGATAAACTTGATTATCGAAAAGGGGGTGTTACATAAATTTTGCATTATTTTTATGTATATGCTTCTCAAGTAAGCATTCTTAATTGCCTTTATTTTTTTCCAAAAAAACTCTAGGAAACTCATAATTTAAAATGATTTTCAATTTATTTTTCACAATTTTTTATTTTTCTTAAATTTTGATGCTAACTGATTTTTACCCAGATATTTCCCAGGTTAAATTTTGAAGTGTTTGTAAGTTTAAAGTTATCTTGTAATTTTTCTCTATTGTCATTTTTGTCAATTTTGCCATTTTTGTCATTTCTGCAATTTTTTTATTTTTGTCCTTTTTTGTCCTTTTTTCGTCATTTTCGTCATTTTTGTCATTTTTGTCATTTTTGTCATTTTTGTCATTTTTGTCATTTTTGTCATTTTTGTCATTTTTGTCATTTTTGTCATTTTTGTCATTTTTGTCATTTTTGTCATTTTTGTCATTTTTGTCATTTTTGTCATTTTTGTCATTTTTGTCATTTTTGTCATTTTTGTCATTTTTGTCATTTTTGTCATTTTTGTCATTTTTGTCATTTTTGTCATTTTTGTCATTTTTGTCATTTTTGTCATTTTTGTCATTTTTGTCATTTTTGTCATTTTTGTCACTTTTGTCATTTTTGTCATTTTTTTCATTTTTGTCATTTTTGTCATTTTTGTCATTTTTGTCATTTTTGTCATTTTTGTCATTTTTGTCATTTTTGTCATTTTTGTCATTTTTGTCATTTTTGTCATTTTTGTCATTTTTGTCATTTTTGTCATTTTTGTCATTTTTGTCATTTTTGTCATTTTTGTCATTTTTGTCATTTTTGTCATTTTTGTCATTTTTGTCATTTTTGTCATTTTTGTCATTTTTGTCATTTTTGTCATTTTTGTCATTTTTGTCATCTTGGTCATTTTTGTCATTTTTGTCATTTTTGTCATTTTTGTCATTTTTGTCATTTTTGTCATTTTTGTCATTTTTGTCATTTTTGTCATTTTTGTCATTTTTGTCATTTTTGTCATTTTTGTCATTTTTGTCATTTTTGTCATTTTTGTCATTTTGGTCATTTTTGTCATTTTTGTCATTTTTGTCATTTTTGTCATTTTTGTCATTTTTGTCATTTTTGTCATTTTTGTCATTTTTGTCATTTTTGTCATTTTTGTCATTTTTGTCATTTTTGTCATTTTTGTCATTTTTGTCATTTTTGTCATTTTTGTCATTTTTGTCATTTTTGTCATTTTTGTCATTTTTGTCATTTTTGTCATTTTTGTCATTTTTGTCATTTTTGTCATTTTTGTCATTTTTGTCATTTTTGTCATTTTTGTCATTTTTGTCATTTTTGTCATTTTTGTCATTTTTGTCATTTTTGTCATTTTTGTCATTTTTGTCATTTTTGTCATTTTTGTCATTTTTGTCATTTTTGTCATTTTTGTCATTTTTGTCATTTTTGTCATTATTGTCATTTTTGTCATTTTTGTCATTTTTGTCATTTTTGTCATTTTTGTCATTTTTGTCATTTTTGTCATTTTTGTCATTTTTGTCATTTTTGTCATTTTTGTCATTTTTGTCATTTTTGTCATTTTTGTCATTTTTGTCATTTTTGTCATTTTTGTCATTTTTGTCATTTTTGTCATTTTTGTCATTTTTGTCATTTTTGTCATTTTTGTCATTTTTGTCATTTTTGTCATTTTTGTCAATTTTGTTAATTTTCAGCCAAATGCCAAATTTCAGAACGATCTGATCATGGGGAGGGGTTGCTTGAGTCTGAAACGTGAATAGGATTTTAAATTATTTTGCTCGGGAGGAACAAAAAATACTGGTTTTTCATTATTATCTTTTTTTCTTCACCAGCCGATTGCATTTTATGAATAGTTTTATTAAAGCCTAAATTTAGAAAAATATTTTACCCAAAGACTGCAACCCGATTGGACTTGAAATAAAAAAAGTGATTCCGGTTAAAAATTGTATTGTGGACGAAAATTGTCGTCTAACACGCAATGAGTACTTTTTACGCATTGTTTTTATACGAGAATTTTCAGATAAAATACAATCTTTGAACCGCAATAACATTTTTGTTTCAATTCCAATCGTGTTGCAGTCTTTGAGGGAAATATTTGTCTGAATTTAGGTTTTGAGAAAATTGTTCATAAAAAGCATTTGGCCGGCGAAAAAAAAAGTCATCATTTGTAATTTTTGTATTGATTTTTTTTTTTTACATATTTTTCAAGAAATCAGGTGTAATGCAAGGTAAAGTTGATACAAATTTGAACCAAACGGCTCAGTAACTTTTGGTTTCTTTTTCCCATTTCTCATTCTCCGATACCTGATGGAAGGACTCGCCATTTTTTTCCCAACCAGAACCCGGCGGACATTTATTGGAAACATTTCGTCTCGCCGTTTGTCCCAAAGTCATTTATCTGACCCGTGTCGTTGTACAGTCATTCCTGTTAGTACTTTTATCGCCACCAAGTCACATCCCAGACCAGAATCGGTATCATATCGGCGAAAGAAACTGAACCTCACCAGAACAGAAATAACACCAGCATGCCAACTTCCGCTCCGTTACGGAAAACAAATGTACAAATCAATATTAATTGAACGCATTTTTCATCACTTCCTCCTCGTCTCAGAGAGTCGGTAAGTTCGTCCTGGTCCAGTGTTTATTTTTCACTCTAGGGAAGCAACCTTTTCAGCTAGCTTCCATATACCGTAGTTAGTTCCATTCCATTTCAATGGAGCTGATGAGCTGGTGAAAGAACTAGTGTTACGCAACAATTCACATCCCAACGCAGGCTGACCGGAATAGATGAATGAGATGATCTTGTTCTGTGCCGGTGTGGTGCCTTCGACAGGTCGTAAATAAAAGTGGGACGGTAATCGATTGAATGACCTATGGGTTGTTGTTGTTTTGAGATAAAAATTTTTAATTGTCCTTTAGAGTTTGAATTACAAATTAGAATTTTCGAAACCACGAAACAATTTCCAGGATTTCTTTCAACATAATTGGAAAAGTCAAATGCAATTAAATGACTGTTAAAGTCTTATTGAATGAAATTTGACCTGCTGCTTCTTGAAACTTTGAACTTGGAGGTCATTCAAAGGAACTCCATCTCCGATTCCGGAAATCTAGATGCTTAGATCGAACCGAGCAAACCTCGTAAGACATTTTCACCTCTTATCAATGAGTCAACCTGCCTGAACACGCCATAGCATCGGCCCATGGTGAGTCAATTCCAATGAAATTGTTCTTCGTTCTTCTTCGATTTCGTTCTGGAAGTCATGTCTTAGAGGCAAAAAGGTTATCCTAGACTAGTTGTTAGCTGGTAGATGGTGGTGCTATATCCGGACTGGTAAAATAAATGACGGAAAATGCTAATGTGGTGAATCGGAAGAGAGGAGGGCGGAAAAAAGCAAGAATGGGGGGTTGTTTTCCATCATCGACATCATTATTTCTTGAAGCTCGGATTTCGCCGTACTCGAACCGCACTAAAAGCAACCGGCGGCGGCCACGCTTGTTCTCTCTAATTAATCTTCAGCTCAAATGAACGAAGTCGAGAGTCCTGCCTTCCTTGGCCCTGGCTGTTTGTTGCCGGAACTACACCTAACTTGTGCCTTCCTATTCCCCAATGGGCAGGTGTAATCCCGACTGCGCTGTTTTACATGACTGCCCTTTTTTCCCCGACGACGATGCCCATTATTCACCCGAGCTTGGTGCTTTTTTTTCCTTTGCGTTCTTCCTCCTCGCTGCTACATCAGCTCTCATTTCATCCTTTGGGGGCCAGGAGAAAATTATCTTTTTGCATGAGAGGTTAGCCCCGGTCGGTAATCAATCTTCAGTCACTACACTTTTGTAAGAAAAGGTAATTGAAGAATGGCAATTGCTAGATTTGAATCTGATAAATGATGATAAAAACAACTTCCGAGATGAGTTCATCCATATAGCCGTTGCCTCTCTGCCAGCATTAATCTTCGCTTATTAACCCATGCATAAAGATAACGGTGCACAAGAAAAAAAAAATTAGACGTTGCAGAAAAAATAATTTCAAATCACAAAGCACAAAAAAACTTGTTCTTGGAAAAAAATTCAGGAATATAATGAAGTTCCAAAACGTCCCAGAGCGTATTCAAGTCTTAACTTCAAGTAACACTGACAGTTTTATTGGACTTCTCAAACCCCTTATAAAACCAAAACTTTATCTAAGGATATGATCATTTAGTAACCGGGCACTTTATTTCGGTGATAGCTACGTTACTAAAGCTCGGATATGCAGGATTTAGTAGCTTTGTGTTTGTTATGAAAAGGACTATTTTGCCTATTTTTGATCGATTTTTAAGTTAACGTGTTTGAGATATTTACGATGCAAAAAGACAAGGTAGAAAAATTTGCACAAATTTGCTCCTTTTACGCATTTTGCGCCTCGAAAATTCTTCATTGTCGAGTTGAAAGCTCATGAAGTGTTAATTTTTTCTGATTTTTTTTTCGAATCAAATAGTTCTGGTGGACAATAAAAAATATTATGAAAAACAAATAAATTTGAATAAATTTCATGAAAGCTTGTATGCAACAAAGTTGCAAACAATATCATTGCACAAAACCAAAAAAACAAGTGCTATTTTATCGAAAAATTCAACAAAATTAAGAATACAAATTACAAAATTTGTTTTTTTCCGTCTTGTTATCTTTTGAATTCTTGATTTTTTTTTCGAAATTTGTATTAAATACTTCAAACTTTATTTATTTCCCCCTTCGGGTTTTTTGAAATTTCAAAGAGGGGGGGGGGGGGGGGGGGGGGGAGAGTGGTTGACAAAAGAAGAAATTGTTTTTTGTTCCAGCCTTATTAGCTTACATTTAAATAAAAACTAGGCTGAAAATTTATTTTGTTAATAAAAACATCAAAACCAATTAAATATAACGAAATTTTTATTTTTTGTAATTTTGTATCACATAAAACCACAAAAAACACACAATGAGAGATTTTTGGAGTTCGTCATGCCATATTTCAACATTAAGTGGATCCAATATGCAGATTTCATATTCTTGAAATAATCAAAGGGTTGTTTTTCGTTTCTAATAATATCATTTAATAAACAATTTTAAAATTTTGGACTACAGTGAATCCCGAATTTTGTCACGCACCGATTATGTCTGCCCCCGATTTTGTTACCGTTTTTGACCCGATTTTGTCACTATATTTGATTTAATGTAAAAATAGTCAGATGCAAACCTTCTTCTTTTAAGATTATTATTTAAATTGATATCTTGTCAATTGACAACATTGTTTTACAACATGATAACATCGATAGCAATAGTGAAAATGACTTTTGAATCACACAAATAAAGGATGTCCGATTTTTTACAAGCGTATTTATTCACATTTGAACAGTTATAAATTTGATAAATACATTAAAAATAATAAATTTAACGATACAGCAAACCATTGATATGATCAACATGCTTTTTTACCCTAAGAGCTGAAGGCTTATTGCGTAAAAACTAATCTCGAGAAAACACGCTTTCAAGATGTGTAATTCCCATTTTCATATATTTTTAGAAATATGTATTTTCTCTCGAACGCAAAAGTAGGTAAATAAATATCTAAAAATCTGAAAAAAAAATCACCTAAATAAAGTTTCAATAATGAAAAATTGCTTGGCATTAAAAACTTAAAATCGACCATTTATGCTCTTATACCCCTTTGGCTCTGAGAGCCTCAATTAAGCTTCCTTCAAAGCGATTTCCCAAATAAGTCGCAAGAGGATGGCGTCATTTATCGAGAGATCTTTAGCATCATCCCAATCATTTATGTTGTTCAACATCCGTACATCTCCATTCGAAACGAGCAAAATTAATTTTACTTCATTTGTCAGTTTTGATTTTTTTTTATTTATAGCTGTTTGGTACAATACATTTTTTATGTTTTTTAAAACCTTGTTTTTTTCAAACCCCACGGAGAATCATTGATTCTTCTTGATAATAACAGTCGAAATAGAGTGTTTTAAAAAAGATAGCAACAAAATTTATTGTCTTTTTGATAAAAAAAATCAAAATCAATTACAGTAGTTTTTCGATTTTATCATGCTTAATTCACCGTGATAATGGCAAAACCGTAAATTTGGCGAAACTTGAAATAAAAATGGAAAAATGGCAAATGATTTCTGAATGATTTCCAAAAACAACATGATAAAATCGAAACAAAAACCGTGATCATATCGAGCGTGAATTTAGCGAGTATTGAAAAATCGAACAGTGATAAAATCGAAAAACTACTGTATTAACAACTAATAAGACACAAAAAAACTTCCCACACTGTTTTAAATGAAACATTCATTATGATTTCTGATGGTTTTCAACACAGTTATTCTAAAAGACTGGTCACTGTCCTTAATTTGTCACCCTTAAAATACATCATGGGGGTGACAAAATCGGGGATTCACTGTAGTTGTGCGCATTGTAACGAAAAGCATGAAGAAAAAATCGATATACCTCACATTTGGCCCTTAACATGTTCAATTCTATGATAAAGATCGCAAATTGAGCACCCTATCAGTATTTTTTATAATAAATTGCAAAAAAAATTCTCATGAAGTTATTATAAAATCAAAATTTTTTAAACATTTCAGAAACGTTTCGAATAACCTGTGCTGAGGTCTGTGAAATCGAGAAATTTTATCATTTGAGTATAAGCTCTTAATCCATCAGAAATCATATAAATCAAAAGTTTTTCAATGCCAGTTCAGCTAAACTATTTACATATGTTTGTTGCAAAACTCCCATTTTTAGGGACTTTTTCTTACTTTTAAGTCGGTCACAAGAAACATAACCGAAATTTTCAAAAACCAAGTGATAGCAGACATTTGGACGGGTAAAGTTTATGAAAATTGGTTTAGTACATTATTTTTTAGATATAAGTTATCCGAGTTTATATATCCCTAGCCGGCTAATTGTCCTTTTTTTGGGAGACTCTGGTAAGCTTTTTAAAAAAATTTTGAATTAGAAGTTAAAGAACTTTTTATTAAAGCAAAAGTCAGGAAATTTCATGTATCTAGCTTCTACCGTTCCTGAGATATCGCATTAGGAAGGTCATATACACCTTTATTTAAAGTTGCCAGAATTTTTTCAACATGTATCCCGGCCGGAAAATTCCGATCAGTTTTATCTATAAATCTGGCAAAGTCCAGGCATTTGATTGCGAAGTTGTCGATCAAAACTCTGAGCAATATCCGGGCATATTTGGCAAAAGCTCAAGAATTTCCAAATACCAAGAAAAAAAACACGAAACAAAAATTTTTTTTTATCATAAAAACTCATCAGCAGATTCTAAATAGTATCCAAGGCTTCCAAAAAATTTTTTATGATTATTTAAAAAAACCTTTGTGAACGCATAAAAAAAAGCAACAAATTCTCTTTTATTTTTGTATGATTTGGCAAACAAAGTGAATAAATCTGGGCAAAACCCGAGCTTCTTTCAATGAAATTCAGGCAATCGAGCCGGATCGAGCCAAATAATGTATTTAATATAAAGGCAAATCCAGGCAATCTGGCAAGCTTACCCCAATCGCAAAGAAGGATTGAACACATTTAGTACTTCTGGTTGTTATTTGTTGAATGTTTGTTTATTTATCATATTTGTTATCTTTGTCATTACAAATTTTTTGGATATAAGCATGTTGTCATTCCGGTTTTTATTTGTTTTTGTTTTTTGGTTTGATGATTTATTTATTTTTTGGTTCTCGCCATTTATATTTTTCGCCGTTGAACGTTTTCGATACTTGTATTCATAGTTCCGTTTTAATAATTTTTCTAGTTGTAAAACTAACTTTTCAAAGGAAGATAATTCGATATTGTTTTGATCAACAGTCATGAAAAAAGGTGCTATAAAAAATAGAACTAAAATTATATTGGTTAACTTTAAGTGAGTTATAACATTTAAAGTGCCTAAGTTTATAAGTTTTTTCTAGTTGTCATTTTAAATCAAGTTCAGTTTTCAAATCAGAAACAACTATTCTAAAATGAGACCTACATATTATGTAGTGTAACTTGATCTTCAATTTTTTTTAAGATCTGAAATTTTAACTTTGCGTTTCTAAGTTTCATGAGTTCTCTAATTATGACAAAATGTAGCGTAAACTGGAAGAACTTTGATCACATTTTATATTCATTATTGAAAATTCTGGAAGGGGTTGCTTTTTCGTAATACTTAAAAGTTGATCATTGATTGCAGTAAATGCAAACGACATTGGTGGTTATAATTAAATGTTTGCTACAAACCAGATTTCGATTTGCGGGGTAACTTTGATCACTTTGGTTTTTATGTACTTCAAAACTGTTGTTATGGTACCATCCAGCACAGAAAGCCTAAACATTAATAACAGTTATTTTTGTACGGACTAAACTAATTTTTTAACGATTTTTCTTCAACAACATTTAAAATCAAATGATTGCTGCATAAATCTAGGGGTTAAAATTATAAACATTTCTTGAAATTTTTGGCCGCAAAAACAAATGAAATTATGCCTTCATGCAATTCCCTAGGTCCTCGCACTGTTCCCATCTATTTTTCTTCGAACTTAATCATTTGATAGGGTTTAAGCCATTTTTATCCATGCGGGCTTTTTCATGGAAAATTACCGTTATTTTTAATATCCAAAAATTATCACCAAATGACCATAAAAATAGCACTCAAACTAAACCTAAACAAACAAAAAAGTTGAACTTTCACATAAAACAACCCATTTGCTCCCAAATGCTTGAATTGGATCAGGAGAGATGTTTGATTGTAAGCCATCGAAAAAACAGATATTTTAAGATTTTTAAATTCCATTTTAAGTTATATAAAAAATCTTCTAATAAAAACTTATTTGTAACTCAATTTATAAGCTTTCATACGTTTTAAACAGTTTTCAGATGCTTTTAATTTATACTTAGTTAATGAAGATTATTTGCAAAAATTTCATGTTGATCAAAGTTACCCCAGTTTACGGAACGTTTTATTGGTATGGATTTCCCACCTTCTATGCTTCCAAAGTGGGGAGGGCTCACGAACTTTCATTTTGGTATCTAAATTACGCCACTTACCGCATGTGGTTCCATTTGTTTGAAAATAATATGAAAAAAAAACTTCTCTCCTTTCCTTTTTTGCCTTGAACAAACGGAGGGTCTCAATTTATTCGTATGCAAACAGCCTCTCTCATGCAAAATAATCCCTTTTGATGGATAAGTGCTCGATTAATGCTAAAAAGTGACCTTCCTTTTTCCAACCCCACTACTTGAAGGAGGCAAGTGTTTCTTATAATAATACTCTTTTTGTCGTTCCCAAAATCCCTCTTAAATAAAATTTGGTTCCTTTGGAGGGTAAGTTCTTAGGCGTTACATCAAAATTTTATGGAACCCCCTCCTTCTGTATCTAAATATCTGCAAGGCGGATGGTTTTATAACAATCTAAGAACCATACATATGTCGTACCCAAACACCCTTGCCAATTTTGATTCCATTTGCTTGATCAATTTTTAAGTTATGCCAACAAAACTGTTTTGGGGCCCCTCCCACCATCGTACTCATTGGAAGAAGGGTAGTTCCTCAAATAATAATAGAACCATTTTTTGTGCCCTTATCCTTTTCTATGTGAAATATGATTCAGTTTCTTAAATAAGATTCAAGATATTTAGATCAAACATTTTCACATCCTTTGGTATAATTTCAAGTATTTAAATGAAAATTGTCTAAAATCCAGCGAATTTAGTAGAATAATCTCAAATTTTTATTTCACACGAGAATACCTTTTTTTGACGTAGAATTACGTCTTATGGCAACACTATAGGGGGGTAAATTGAAATCCGCGAACGGATCTCGCGTCACGAAAAACGCCTCTTTGAGAGACATCTTTCTTAAAAGACATACCAAGCCTGCTTAACGTTGATTGGCTATTCGAAAATGGAAAAAAAACTTGAAAGCCCCGCCCCTTCATGATTTTTGTTGTTTCCAGCCAACGAAAGTTATAAAAGAAGGAGTCGACTGACGGTTTGTTTCATTTGTGAAAAGAAACTCAAACTTGTCACATGTGCAGCATCAGAGATGGCCAACAGCGCGCCGGAAAAAAATTGTGACAGCTAAGATGACATCACACAACACACACACACACACACACACACACACACACACACACACACACACACACACACACACACACACACACACACACACACACACACACACACACACACACACACACACACACACACACACACACACACACACACACACACACACACACACACACACACACACACACACACACCTCCCATCACAAAAAAAACCTCTCATGGAACATCACCCGCCAACCGCCACCCTCTTCCCTCATCACTCTTCATACTTCCCATCAGCATCTGTCGCTCACAATCCACCCATCACACACAACCCACCCATCGCTAATTACCACCTACCAAAGCTCACCACCGATCGCGCTGTACCACTCACCCACCCAACCTCACCACCCATCGCACACCTCCACACATCCATCTCACACCGCCCAGCCGTTACATGCCACCCACCCAACACACACCACCCACCCACTCAACGCACACTACCACCCACCCATCGCACACCACCACCCACCCATCGCATACCAACACCCACCCATCGCACACCACCAACTACCCATCGCATACCACCACCCACCCAACGCACACCACCACCCACCCATCGCACACCACCACCTACCCATCGCACACCACCACCTACCCATCCATACCGCCCACTCAACGCACACGACTTCCAAAATTTTAAAAAGATCAAGAACAACTCTCTGAAAATTTTTGGTCCTGAAAAGGACCGTTTATAATTCTTTGATGGAACGAAAACATGGTAAATATATTTTTTTTTTTTTTTTTTGCCAGGAATTTACCACTAGGTGGCATTCTTCCCTAGTCCTGTCGTTTCTTGTTTTATTTTGAAATTGTTTCCAGGGACGGCACGCAGGTCCGGATGGTGGGACAAATTGTTTCAACGGTAATAAAGACCAGATGTGTCAGGAAACTGATTGTTCTAACGGTAATCAGGTCCGTCTCTATAGGGAAACAAAAAGTCCTGGTGGCATAAAAGACCGAATTTAAGGAAACATTTTGTCCGAACGCATGTGCGGTTTTGTTGAGAAACAAATTCGGGTGACGGACGGGTCGGGTGTGGTATTATCGATCCTCACGACCAACGCAGCATCGCTCTACCGACACAATGCTCTGTTTTCAGCGCCGAGGCCTATGCTTTACTCAACGCCTTACTAAACATTACTAACCTTTCCCCTCCCACAACTATTTTCACAGATTCCGCCAGCGTACTGAAAGCAGTTCAATCCGGTAACATCAAACATCCGTGGATATCCTCGATTGCCAACGAAGCCCTGAACAAGAAAGCTACCCTCGTCTGGATACCTGGTCATGCAGGCATACCAGGCAACGAGGCCGCCGACCGACTCGCCTCGATTGCTACAAATCTCGATCCCCTACCTACTCTTATCCCGCAACAAGACGCATATCGCTATATTAGTAATAGACTGTCCCTCGCCTGGGAAGAAAACTGGGCAATAAACCGAACAGCCAAGCTAAGGGAAGTCAAAAACACCACTCAAAAATGGGCCGACAGACCCAACCCCAAAGAAAGGACCGCACTCACCCGGCTCCGTATCGGGCATACCCGAATTACCCAATCTTACCTTCTCGATAGAGAGGACCCCCCTATTTGCCCCGCGTGCAACTGTCCAGTTACAGTTAAACACATTTTGGTTAACTGCCAAATTTATGAAAATCAAAGATCTCTTTGCGAGTTGGCTGACAACTTGCGCGAAATTTTATCTAATTGCCCTGACGAAGAGAATAAGTTAATTACCTTTCTCAAAAATACCAAACTTCTATCCCAAATCTAGTCGTTGTCCGATCCGGACCTGCGTACCGTCACCCGAATGGTAAATATAACGCTTGCTCCGAAATCCTAGGTAAAATCAACATTTTAAGTTAGCGATTGCAATGTGATCTGAAGGGAAATGAAAACATACTGATTCCAACGAGACGCATGAGGCGAAACAGTTCGAGAACTTTTGCACTGAGTCAAGCGTTTAGATCAAAGCAGTCATTGAAAGCTATTCTCGCAAGCGTTTGATACAAAGCTCGTGTGTTGATAACATTATTTGCATAACTGCCGGGCGCAATCATTTCGACGACATCGGCTTTGTTTCTGCTTATACTTATATTTAATTCGCCTTTCGTTATGCAGTTCAGCAAGCTGCATTATATCTATATGGGTCGTTTTAGACCATTAATAGATATTAAAACGACAATTTAAGGAAGACTGATTTTTCTTGAAGATCATTTCCTTTAAAAAAAATCGACATACTTTATTCTAGAATGCTAATTTAAGACGAAAAACACTTTGACAAAGGACAGGCTGTCGTAATTCTACGTGAACTTATCGGTCGTTTCTTATATACAACCTCTGTAACTTTTTCAATCAAAGTACAGTTTTAAAATTTTGTGAAATGTTAGTTAGATAGTAGAACAAGATTTTGTAGATGTTTTATGACAAAATATCAACTCGGGTAGAAATGGCAGCTGGTCAAAGTTGGAAGCAATCCAGTGCGGTGCTTCACGCGATTTCATTCTTTTTTGAAAGCAACTGTATGATTGTTACCTAAATTATTTTAAATGCTTCAGTTTTTCTCTAGCTTTATTTAATCAAAATAAAAGAGTTCTTCTTTGAATACATTTTAACACGTCGAAAGAATGCCAAACATGTTCAAGTGGACGAAAAACATTCTTCGAGGAAATGATGATGCGTAAGGATTAGGCAAATGAAATTCGACAGACTACTGCCTGTAGGTTCCTTCTCTCAAGCCCAAGCGCATTGGAAGTGAGAAAAAAAAACAAACAGGAAACAGCTTAGCTTCCGAAAAAGGCGAAAGGGAAAAAATTAAATAACCAACAGCTTTGAAGTGGCTGGTTCCATGGGAGCACCTTTACTATGCATTCACTAGGGTTGATATTTTGTAGGAATATTTTTAAATGAAGAAAATAGTTGGAATAGCAAAATATCAAACTCACACCATATTTAGAATAATGGCATTAAGTGAGTTTTTTTACATATGTCAGATTTTGAACATTTGAAGGAAATAATCTCGTATTCAAGAGTCTCCCTGAGAAACAAACGGATCAAGAAAATGTAAGTAGATCTATTCAGAGTCTGGCGTGGGAGCGAGCTCGCTTCATGGCTTTTATATTCTAACGGATCAGGATTCATTTCGGTAATTCGGTCTCTCAATGGGAAAGGATAGATTTCTTTTGCCGAGGAGTCTTTCCTAGGAACGCGCATCGACTTTTCTGCTACCATTCTCAGCATAATGAAGTTAAGCACCCGGGCGGGTGTATTTAGGTTAAATTTTTCATCAGGTAGATTTCCCTATTCATGGAAATCGTCGGCAGGGGAAAAGCGCGTCGATTGTGTTTTTGAGATGATTGAAAAAATCCCAAGTTAAGTTCTATCCCCTCCGATGGGGAAGTCTGATTTACCTAGAATGATAAAATGGATTTTGAAAATTTCAACAATTTTGACAATTTTGACAATTTTGACAATTTTGACAAATTTGACAATTTCGATAATTTTGACAATTTTGACAATTTTGATAATTTTGACAATTTTGACAATTTTGACAATTTTGATAATTTTGACAATTTTGACAATTTTGACAATTTTGACAATTTTGACAATTTTGACAATTTTGACAATTTTGACAATTTCGCCAATTTTGACAATTTTGACAATTTGGACAATTTTGACAATTTTGACAATTTTGACAATTTTGACAATTTTGACAATTTTGACAATTTTGACAATTTTGACAATTTTGACAATTTTGACAATTTTGTCAATTTTGACAATTTTGACAATTTTGACAATTTTGACAATTTTGACAATTTTGACAATTTTGACAATTTTGACAATTTTGACAATTTTGACTATTTTGACAATTTTGACTATTTTGACAATTTTGACAATTTTGACAATTTTGACAATTTTGACAATTTTGACAATTTTGACAATTTTGACAATTTTGACAATTTTGACAATTTTGACAATTTTGACAATTTTGACAATTTTGACAATTTTGACAATTTTGACAATTTTGACAATTTTGACAATTTTGACAATTTTGACAATTTTGACAATTTTGACAATTTTGACAATTTTGACAATTTTGACAATTTTGACAATTTTGACAATTTTGACAATTTTGACAATTTTGACAATTTTGACAATTTTGACAATTTTGACAATTTTGACAATTTTGACAATTTTGACAATTTTGACAATTTTGACAATTTTGACAATTTTGACAATTTTGACAATTTTGACAATTTTGACAATTTTGACAATTTTGACAATTTTGACAATTTTGACAATTTTGACAATTTTGACAATTTTGACAATTTTGACAATTTTGACAATTTTGACAATTTTGACAATTTTGACAATTTTGACAATTTTGACAATTTTGACAATTTTGACAATTTTGACAATTTTGACCATTTTGACAATTTTGACAATTTTGACAATTTTGACAATTTTGACAATTTTGACAATTTTGACAATTTTGACAATTTTGACAATTTTGACAATTTTGACAATTTTGACAATTTTGACAATTTTGACAATTTTGACAATTTTGACAATTTTGACAATTTTGACAATTTTGACAATTTTGACAATTTTGACAATTTTGACAATTTTGACAATTTTGACAATTTTGACAATTTTGACAATTTTGACAATTTTGACAATTTTGACAATTTTGACAATTTTGACAATTTTGACAATTTTGACAATTTTGACAATTTTGACAATTTTGACAATTTTGACAATTTTGACAATTTTGACAATTTTGACAATTTTGACAATTTTGACAATTTTGACAATTTTGACAATTTTGACAATTTTGACAATTTTGACAATTTTGACAATTTTGACAATTTTGACAATTTTGACAATTTTGACAATTTTGACAATTTTGACAATTTTGACAATTTTGACAATTTTGACAATTTTGTCAATATTGACAATTTTGAAAATTTTTACTATTTTGATAATTTTAACAAATCTGACAATTCTGACATTTTTTATAAATTTTAGTTTGACAATGAATTTTTTTCGTGTTCCATTCTTTTTTATGTGAAGCTGATTAAGCAGAAACTTACACAAATTGCCTGAAGTCTTCATAATTATTCCATAGTTGGAAACATTGAACCGCTTAATGACCAGTCATGTTGTTCTGAATTCGGAAAAATGTCAGTGGCAGCTGAATGGCTCCAACCCCAGAATCAACTTTGTTGCCGAATCACAGCATCTGTCGGCTGTTGCCTGGTATCATAAATTATGAAACCTCTTCTTTCGGGGGATCCAACCATGATCAGGGTCATCAGATTGTTTGTTTTTTTTTTGGCTCTGGCTTTCTGGCTTGTACTCCGTTTCTGCATACATTCATTGGGGAACTGATGGGGGTGCTGCAATCATTTTTCAACAAGCATTTCCGGGGATGGGAAGATAATTAATTTTCCATTTGTTTTTATATTTGCCGCGTAACAGCTTGGTGTGAGATGCACCCCGATTTTTTGTTTCGTTTGTTTTCATATGTCATCGGAAAGCAACGCAACGGAAAATTTGAATTGGAAATATGGAAAGCTTCGGCTTTGGCATTTTCGGTTCAATAAGTCAAAATATTTTCTTCGATTGATTTTTCAAAATTATTAAATTGAGGAATCATTTTGGAGTGGAAATTTTCGATGGTTATAAAACAAACGGTCTTAACCGGATTGAAGCCGATGAGATTTTCAATGGGGTTCTCAATGAACCATCGATATTACTGCTGGTTGGGAAAACTAATTCAACTTCACCTGCTGCTCTTGAGTTTACGTCAAGAGGTCAAAAGTGGCTCCTATCGGAGAAGTTCTTTTGATAAACCGCAAGCCAATCGAGGATCCAATCTTTGCAGCCGATGATGATGGCTTTGAGTACATGCATTGCCATTGGTGGAGGCACGCTAGAGATTTTCAGTCGATTTTTTTAAATGTTTTATAATTTTTCAATTTTTCATTCACAATTCACAGTTCCAATTTTCACTTCTTCATTCCCAATTGTTAATTCTCAATAATCAATTATCAATTCTTAATACTCAATTCTCAATTCTAAATTCTCAATTCTCAATTCTCAATTCTCAATTCTCAATTCTCAATTCTCAATTCTCAATTCTCAATTCTCAATTCTCAATTCTCAATTCTCAATTCTCAATTCTCAATTCTCAATTCTCAATTCTCAATTCTCAATTCTCAATTCTCAATTCTCAATTCTCAATTCTCAATTCTCAATTCTCAATTCTCAATTCTCAATTCTCAATTCTCAATTCCCAATTCTCAATTCTCAATTCTTAATTCTCAATTCTCAATTCTCAATTCTCAATTCTCAATTCCCAATTCCCAATTCCCAATTCAAAATTCTAAATTCTCAATTCTCAATTCTCCATTCTCAATTCTCAATTCTCAATTCTCAATTCTCAATTCCCAATTCCCAATTCTCAATTCTCAATTCTAAATTCTCAATTCTCAATTCTGAATTCTCAATTCTCAATTCTCAATTCTCAATTCTCAATTCTCAATTCTCAATTCTCAATTCTCATTTCTCAATTCTCAATTCTCAATTCTCAATTTTCAATTCTCAATTCTCAATTCTCAATTCTCAATTCTCAATTCTCAATTCTCAATTCTCAATTCTTAATTCTCAATTCTCAATTCTCAATTCTCAATTCTCAATTCTCAATTCTCAATTCTCAATGCTCAATTCCCAATTCCCAATTCTAAATTCCTAATTCTTAATACTCAATTCTCAATTCTCAATACTCAATTCTCCATTCTCCATTCTCCATTCGCCATTCTCCATTCTCAATTCTCAATTATCAATGCTCAATTCTGTCTCTTTTGTCTCTTCTGTCTCTTTTTTATCTCCTGTCTCTCCTGTTTCTTCTGTCTCTTCTGTCTCTTCTGTCTCTTCTGCATCTTCTGTCTCTTCTGTCTCTTCTGTCTCTCCTGTCTTTTCTGTCTCTTTTGTCTCTTCTGTCTTTTCTCTCTCTGCTGTCTCTTCTGTCTCTTCTGTCTTTTGTCTCTTCTGTCTCTTTATTCTTTCCTGTCCCTCCTGTCGCTCTTGTCTCTTCTGTCTGTTTTGTTTCTTCTGTCTCTTCTGTCTCTTTGTCTCTTCTGTCTCTTCTGTCTCTTCTGTCTCTTCTGGTTCTTCTGGCTCTTCTGTCTCTTCTTTTTCTTGTCTCTGTTATCTCTTCTGTCCCTCCTGTCGCTCTTGTCTCTTCTGTCTCTTTTGTTTCTTCTGTCTCTTCTGTCTCTTTTGTCTCTTTTGTCTCTTCTGTCTCTTCTGTCTCTTCTGGTTCTTCTGGCTCTTCTGTCTCTTCTTTCTCTTTTCTCTGTTATTTTTCTGTGTCTTCTGTCTCTTATGTCTCTTCTGTCTCTTCTGTCTCTTCTGTCACTTCTGTCTCTTCTGTCTCTTCTGTCTCTTCTGTCTCTTCTGTCTCTTCTGTCTCTTCTGTCTCTTCTGTCTCTTCTGTCTCTTCTGTCTCTTCTGTCTCTTCTGTCTCTTCTGTCTCTTCTGTCTCTTCTGTCTCTTCTGTCTCTTCTGTCTCTTCTGTCTCTTCTGTATCTTCTATCTCTTCTGTCTCTTCTGTCTCTTCTGTCTCTTCTGTCTGTTCTGTCTCTTCTGTCTCTTCTGTCTCTTCTGTCTATTCTGTCTTTTTTGTCTCTTCTGTCTCTTATGACTCTTTAATCTTTTATGTCTTCTGTCTTCTGTCTTCTGTTTTCTGTCTTCTGTCTTCTGTCTTCTGTCTTCTGTCTCTTCTGTCTCTTCTGTCTCTTCTGTCTCTTCTGTCTTCTGTCTTCTGTCTTTTGTCTTCTGTCTTCTGTCTTCTGTCTTCTGTCTTCTGTCTTCTGTCTTCTGTCTTCTGTCTTCTGTCTTCTGTCTTCTGTCTTCTGTCTTCTGTCTTCTGTCTTCTGTCTTCTGTCTTCTGTCTTCTGTCTTCTGTCTTCTGTCTTCTGTCTTTTGTCTTCTGTCTTCTGTCTTCTGTCTTCTGTCATCTGTCTTCTGTCTTCTGTCTTCTGTCTTCTGTCTTCTGTCTTCTGTCTTCTGTCTTCTGTCTTCTGTCTTCTGTCTTCTGTCTTCTGTCTTCTGTCTTCTGTCTTCTGTCTTCTGTCTTCTGTCTTCTGTCTTCTGTCTTCTGTCTTCTGTCTTCTGTCTTCTGTCTTCTGTCTTCTGTCTTCTGTCTTCTGTCTTCTGTCTTCTGTCTTCTGTCTTCTGTCTTCTGTCTTCTGTCTTCTGTCTTCTGTCTTCTGTCTTCTGTCTTCTGTCTTCTGTCTTCTGTCTTCTGTCTTCTGTCTTCTGTCTTCTGTCTTCTGTTTCTGCTTTTTATTTCAAACGCCGGCACTGAATTTTTATTCCAGCCTGGTTAACCTCTCTGGTCGTCGAAGTCGAGGAGTGAAATTCAATTTTAAGCCCTCTTTCGCTTCCAAATCAATTCTATTCATCATTTTTCCCAGCCAAAAGGCAATCAGGTTGTGTGTTTCTTACCCTACTCTATCGTCTGCCATCCCATAGAGAAAGGGGGATTGAAGTCCTGTAACGAGAAATCGGGGAGCGAGCTCATCTACTCGAGTGCATTGGAGCTGCCCCGGTTCAAGTGTATCCTACTCTGGTATATAATCAACCGGGGCGAAATGAAAAATGGTAATATTTACCGGACCGTAGCGTGAACCATGGGGCAAATAATCACCCAGCTGAAAAGTGCAATATCGTCCTGGAGAGTCGGAATATGAAAAGCTAGGTAGCCGGAGGGGCTCATTTTGCGAAGGCATCCGCAAAGCACCGATCGAGCACGAGATTTTTATGACTGCTTCTTGAGAGTATGTATTGAGGAAAATCCATTACAAAAAAATCGGGGAAAAATGATGCTTTCCCATGAATGGGTATTCGTTATTCTTAATTTTCATCATCAACGTCAACAACATCGTCATCGGTTCGACATTCGACTAGGAGTGAGCGCTATCGGTGAGCTAAAAGTGCTCGTAATCGTGATCGGAAGCTATCGATAGTGCTAGCAGCAGTGTGGATGAAATTACTTTTAAATGATGCATATTAAGGACCGAATATCGCCTTTTGGGATCCTTGAGCAGCACAGAAGCTCGCTAAATGCTGCTGTGGGAAAATGAGTTGAATAAGCTTCATCGTACCCATAATGGTGGAAGCAGCAAAACGATTTTCAATTAGATTGGGAAAAGCATCATATTATGGTCGGTTTGTTTGGTTTGAGGAGCCAGAAGTATCCTTATTGCGTTTAATGGATACCTCATTAAATTTTCCTTCCTTTCATTGGAAATCTCCCATTTAAGGTGTTTGAGAAGCGAAAGCAGTGATTTGCAGTAATTTGAGTTCCTGGATAAACAATGTCGGAATGATTTTTTTAAGTATAAATATCAAAGTTTGAGATTTAGGCTTTCACAAAAACGTTGAAAAACCAATGCAAAAAAAATCTTTTAGAAATCATCTCAAACATACCAATACGCAGTAAAACACTGGAGTGTTTTTAATCATTTTGTGGCAAATATTTTTATCGCTTTCGGATTCTCCTAAGATCTGTAATTTAAACGATTTAAAAAAAATTGCAGTTTTTTTGAAAACCATAAATATTATCTAAGCTTAAAGATTTTCATGACTCACGCTCATCATCCTGAAAGTTGACCCTGAACCTCACTCATTGATTCTGTTGATGATTTAGATTCCTGATTTTAAATTCAAGTTTGAATACAGGATTCCAGATCCTGATATTCAATCTGAACTGATAAGAATCTTGGTTTTTGATACTGATATTTATTTCTCATCTTTGATATTATCCCGCAATTTGAGTACTTGGTCCTGATCTCTAATTTTGGGTCATGATCCTTATCTATGTTCTCGAATCAAAATTGGACATGATTATCCCTTGTCCTAATCATGGATTCAAATCTTAAATTATCAGTTTGAATCCTGCTCCCAGAGTCTTATTCTGATCCTTAACTCATCTATAGACTTGATCCTGAGTCCTAATTCCAGTTCTGTATTTTAAATCTTGACCTTATCTCCTGATCCCGGATCCTATTCACGAACACTCAGGACCCATATGCTGATTCTAACAATCTGAATACTTAATCCTGAATCCAGGAACTTATATCCTAGCTCTTTTATCCTCGATCTTAAATCATAGGTACTGATCGTGGATCCAATCTTCAGATTCTGATTCCGTATTCTGATGATCATCTTGTATTCCATATTTAGATTTTAATCTTGGGACATAAATACTGATTCTTGTATCGGTTCCCCGATTTTGTTTCTGATCCTGATTGTGAAGCCCTTATAAGTCCTAGTCTAAGATTCCGATTCCGAATTTTGATTCCCTGGTTTTGATTAGCTTTTCTCCTTATCCGGGATTTTGATCCCCGAACCTGATATGGGGGGGGGGGGGGGGGGGGGGGCGATCTTAGATCCTTATCCTGATCAGCAGAGAAATCTTCAAGAACAGATTGTTTCAATCTATATTTTTCCACCTTTGTTACAAAAAAAAAATGCAACGGGCATAGAATCGTGCTTTAAACTTGTCCGCATTTGAGAAAAAAAACGATTGAGTGCTCTTCAGAAGGTTGCCGAAACCACAGAAAAATTTAATACTTCATAAAATTTTGAGCGAATTTTCATCACAGATTTTGTGTCACAGGACATAGAATTTTGAAAAAAAAATCGTAGATATTACAAATTTTTTATGTTTTGTAAATTTTTTCAAAGTTTTAATTCATGTATCAACATTAATTTTGGAAATTTAACTTTGTTCTGAAAAAAAAACTTTATAAGATTGATAATGTTATAAATTTTTCTCTAGTAAGATGCAAAAAGAAATTCATCAGATCACATGCGGGATATAAATGGTGTTTTCGATAGAAGGTCCAGCAGTTGATCGGCAGAGCTCGATTGCTTGTGTTGGCCGGTTTCATTATGTTCACAGCACAGTGGTGAAATTGGCTAACGCGCCGTTGAACTGAAGCGGAGATTGCAGGTTCAAGTCCTGCCGGTGAGCCGTTGTATCTTTTTCGAAAAATTCGTGATATGTACGGCTTATGTTCTTTCGTTCTTTGATAGCTCATGTTTCTCTTATTCTTTCCATCACCTACGAAAATGAAAAATAAATAAATTTTTCATTACTTTTCAAAGAAATTCAAGCTCTTTCCATCACAGAAAACTATCATAGAATATTTGGGTAAAATCACTGAAAGTTCGATTTTTTACACAAAAATACAAATTTTTTTCGGCAACTTAGGCCCAAGCAAAAGGATGCCAAAATGTTCCCCACATTTTTCTGGACCGGGCAAAATCCGGGCAAATTTGGTCAAAGCTCAGTATATAATATAAGAACAAAAATCTAGAAGAAGACGCTTGAATATTTTTGTTTGCGTCAACACATATCTGCAGATTTTAGATCGTGTTTTAGGGTACAAGAAATTCGTTTATAATTCTTTTGGAAAACTTGTTAAAAAATCTACGTTTTTGAATCGAAAACCCAAAATTTAAAGAATTCCATTAAAGTTTTTTGTTTAATTTCGCATCAATCTGAGTAAAATCTGAATTTTATTTTCATAGAAATTCGGACAAAAGGCCCGCACTGGAGCTCTCACAAATTCTATATCAAATTTCCGGACAATTCCTTTTAAATCGGACAATCTGGCAAGCTTATTCTAGCAAACCAATTTTTTTCATTTTTAGCTCGAACTACTGTAAAATTGAATATTTTCTGATTCTTTTCAGCCGTCCGCTTCTATGCAATCTGCTGAAGTTGAAAGCTTAGTTTAGTCCACTAATTAATCTCTCATATCTCTGCTTAGATAAGAATAAGGATCTTAGTAAGAATCAAAATAGTGTTTCATAAATATCTGTACAAACTAGTTGTTTGAATATAATGTGATGACTTGATTTGTTGACCGATTATTCAACAGATGTGTTTAAAAGGTCCTCCAAATAAATGTTTTGAAGATTTCAAGTTGCCAAAAACAACAAAAACATAAACAAAACATTCAGTTTTAAATTGTAAGTTAAAGAAAAAAGGAATATTTGCCGATTTGCTAGAAAAAATTCAGGCAAATTCCCATAAGATTTTGTTGGGTGACCTCTTAGAGTTGGCGATTGAGCCAAATATTGGCATGAGTCCTGAGTCAAGAAAAATTTGGACCTCCAAGGTTTGAAATCGAAAACATATCCCGTGTTCGAACCACCCTACTCCATAGCGTTATAACAAAGAATAATATGTTTTCGTGTGTGACTGAATTGGAAACCAGAAAATTTTTGGTTTTACTCAGGCGGCGGCAACGCTATTCCAACCGTATGGAGCACATCTCTCAGAATTCCCCTTTTTTGACAGATTTAAGCTTTTTTCCTCAGATTTAAGCTTTCGTCTCTTATGCTCTCAAGGCAAAAAAAAGCTTGAATCGGAGGAAAAAAGACTTGTTTAAAAGATGTTGGTCACACGATACATTGACAAATCGTGTAACGTTGCCGCCGCCTGGTTTTACTGTATCCAAATATATATTTAAAATGTTTGTTGTAGCGACTTATCTCTCATTTATCTGCTGCCTTTGCGCATTGGATTCCTACCCAACAGCGTTGCCAGATTGCAAACCGTTCAAATCCTTAGGTTTGACATAAAACGAGAAATGTACTGATTATGGAAAAGGGAAACTTGATGAAATCTTTTTTTTTCGGTCATCAAGTAGAATTCTCGTTTATCCGTAGAATCCCTATATCTTTTTCAATGATCCGAATAAAATCGGTAAGAAATGCTGAAAATCTGTAGATTTCGAGCATCGATCCGTAGATACCTAGAAGTGCTCAAAATCCGTATATCTAGGGAGAAATCTGTAGATCTGGCAATTCTGCTGCACATCCTGGTCTGACGTTTAGTTTCACCCGATTTATGAAAGCTCCAACTACTACGAACAATTCGGTATCGACTTTTGAATACGGCGAATGCACCAACATCACTGTCTCGAGAAAAACGCTTTCAAAATATGACAGCTGCATAAGCCCTCATAAAAAATATTAGTTTTTTTTCTTTATTTCTCGAGAACCAAATATCCTTCACATTACGTTGTACTATCGAAATGTAGGTGCCCGAACGTACTTTTTCACTCAGTTGATAACTCCATTTTTTTTTACATTTGGCACATTCGTCCTTTTCAAGATTCATTACGAATTCTGCGCTTCACCTTTCTGTGTACGTACACTTGCACCTTTGTGATTCTTCTGTGAGCTCTGATAATCGAAGATGCTTCTTCAAAAATTATAAAGCCGGGAAGAAACAGCACTGTTTTCAGTTCGTTTACTACTGTTCGTTCAGTACTGTTTTTTTTTCAATATTCTGGGACGTGAGAGATAAAAATCAGGATATACGTTTAAACGGAAATTTAGGTTGAAGTGTTGACCTTTTTTTATGATCGTCGAACTACATTTTGACCTCCACCAATGTCTTTAATGCAGTTTCATACCACTAATTTTCATCATACTTACAGAAATTAGGAATATCAGGCTTATCCTAAAAAAATCAGGGAAAGTCGGAGGCTTATCAGGTTATCAGGTTGGGCCTACAAAACTCAGGAAAATCCTGAAAAATCAGGCACATTGGCAACCCTGGCTGTAAGCGACTAGGATAGCTAGTGAGAGCTCTCGCATCTCGGTGAGAAAAAGAGAATTGTAGTCAAGAGTGCCCAACTGCCATGATATAGCGAATTGACGCATATCCATTTATTCGATTTTGACTTTTTGACGCTATTTTGTGCGTTTTTCTATGAGCTTTCCAATAATGCTTTCAACAAATCTAGAAAATATCAAACAGTTATTGAGAAAATTGAGAAAAACGAATCGCTAAAAGTGCAATTTATACGCCGAAGTGACGCATATCCATGTGTTTTTGTAAGTGATACAGAACAATCTCAATATCCCGTAAAATTTCCAAGAGACATTCCACAGATTTGGAATAAAATCTAATTTTAACATGACAAATTGTTTAAAATAAAAAAGAGAAGCCCCCTCCCACACTTAAACAGAAAAAGGGGTCTCAAACAAAGAAGTTGTCAAGGCTGTTTGGTAAATAAAATTTGAAAGCAAACGACAGCTTCTGCGTAAATTTATAAACTTGAGAAATTATTTTACATTTGTAACTTATGAAACTTATTTTTCATGAATTTTACGTTGTTTTTTATTGCAAATAAATTTGTTGGTGTGGTGAAATCAACGGTGTTATTTTTTTTTAAAGCTGTACACTCGAATTTCATTAACGACCGGAAATTGTTTTTAATGAACAAAGAAATACATACTTTGAGAAGTTTCCGATCAAATACAATTTAAGGAGATCCAACGCAGCACTGGCTAATTTAACTGAAGATTGAAATTTGTTCCAATTGCACGACAAGACGTTTATACGCCGAACTGACGCATATCCATTTGAAGCAATTGTAGGAATTTTATGCAAAATGAAGAGTTGTTTTTCAAGAGACTGCATTTGTCATCTACCTTTGCATAAACTCTACAGATCACATTTTATAAAAAGTCCCAGATAAACGAAAAAAGACGAAAAAGAGAAAATCGCTTTTATTCGCTAAAAACAAAAAGGGTTTATGCATCACTTCGGCGTAACACAGCAGCCAAGTGTTTGTATTATACACGAAGGGCTGAGATAAAGAGAAAAGATACGTCAAAAGAGAGTGATCGATCTCGATCGTATGGTCACCTTAATTTGACTTAATTGTGATTTTATCGGAACCCCTCGTATCGTTCGCCATAAATTTGAATTCTAAATGTTGCTAACTCGTTATTGTTTTCTGTATTTGTATGAGCCAAAAAGCGCCAAAAACTGTAATTTTAAGAAGAAATAAAAGGAACGCTCTCTTTCGTTTTACTAGTCGACTAGATAACAAGTTATCCGATTCGCATCCGAAACCTATCCAAAATGGTCTGCCCAAACAGAGAGAGAGAGAGAGAAAATTGTTTCCATTTTTTAGCAAATTGTGAAGCAGTTGTGGAATTTGAAGCATTACCATTCCAAATGCAAATAATTCTCTCTCTATTACAATTACACTATAATCCGTACATTTGATAAAAATATGAAAAGCCTACCAATTTAGGCTAAATGAGATTGGAATATCTCTTTTTTTTTGGATGTCCGTTCGAGTTTTCTTTAATCAGTAGAAATTCCGTAAGGAATGCTGAACATGATTTCGAGCATCGAACCGTAGGTCCGTTGGAATGCTCAAAATCCGTAGATCTACGGAGAAATTCGTTGATCTGGCCACGCTGCATCTCTGTGAATGTGTCGATTAATGGGATGCCTCACCTCACTGTTTTTGACACATCGCAGTTCCTGTTTTGATTCCTTAAGCCTCGTCCACACTCAGCAACTTGAAGTGCGATTTCGGTTGATGAGACTTTTTAATGTTTACATTTTGGTTGCTGAAAGTCGTCGGGACTTGAGACATGGATATTTTCGTCTAGTTCAAAATGTAAACATAAATAAGTTTTAGCAACAGTAATCACAATTCATGTTGCCAAGAGTGGGCTAGGCTTTATTTTCCAATTCTACGCGCTGAGGAAACAAAGCAAACATTAGGGTCCTCATTAAATTTCACACGTTTTGAGCATTAGTTATCAGCTCAATTTTGAGATAACAAAAATTTTTTAAGGAAGTTTGTTGTTAAGTAATTAAATGATTTTAGTTGGTATAAACAAATTAATCATTTTGTTTGTAAATCCAGTTAAAAACTGAAATAATGGAATAAATGGATTTAAACAAAGGAGTTTAAACGCGTGTAAATCGGTGAAATCGTTCATTTAAAAAATCGAATTAAATTTCTTTTTCAAGTTTAATTAGTATAAAATTCAGGAAAAATATTCAGTTAGGCTTCCACTTTTACAAATCAGAATTGCCCGGCCTTACCCTTAACCCCTGCCATCAGATTTTGTACAGCCACCTTGTCCACCTTCTTCGCCGCAGAAAGCCAGTTTGCCTTGAACTGCTGCTCGTCCTTTGCCGTTTTTTTTTGTCTTCTTTAGGTTCCGCTTGACAATAGCCAAGTATTGCTCCATTGGGCGGAGCTCTGGCGTGATGGGAGGGTTCTTGTCCTTGGGAACCACCTGCACGTTGTTGGCGGCGTACCACTCCATGGCCTTTTTACCGTAATGGCAAGATGCCAAATCCGGCCAAAACAGTACGGAACAACCGTGTTTCTTCAGGAAAAGCAGCAGACGTTTATTCAAACACTCTTTCACGTAAATTTCTTGGTTGACAATCCCGGAGGCTATGAAAATGCTGCTTTTCAAGCCACAGGTACAGGTGGCTTGCCAAACCAGATATTTCTTCGCGAACTTTGACAGTTTCATGTGCTTGGAAATATCTGCTACCTTTCCCCTTCCGTTTGACGTATAAAACTCTTGTCCCGAAAGCTGCTTGTAGTCGGCTTTGATGTAGGTTTCGTCGTCCATTACCACGCAGTTAAACTTCGTCAGCACCGTCGTGTACAGCCTCCGGGATCGCGCTTTGGCCGTCGTATTTTGTTTATCATTGCGATTTGGAGTCACTACCTTCTTGTAAGACGATAGTCTGGCTCGTTTTTTGGCTCGATGCACGGTTGAAGACGATACACCCAGCTTATTTGTGGCATCTCGGAGGGAGAGGTTAGGGTTTCGCTTGAAACTACCGGCAAATCTTTTTGTCGTTTCAGCGGCTTCCCGTTTTCGATTTTCCCCCGATCCAGACTTCCTGGCTGTCGACAAACGTTCCCCAAACACATTAATTACATTCGTAACGGTTGATTTGGCAACTTTTAGCGATTTTACCAGCTTTGAGTGCGAGAAGCTCGGATTTTCGCGATGCGTGAGCAAAATTTTGATACGCTGCTCTTCATCCTTGGACGGCATTTTGACAATTGAAGAGTGAATTCCAAAATCAAAATAGGAGCAACATTCTGCACATACACTTTCAAAATGAGGGGTGTTCAGGATTTTTAAATGCAAAATTGAAAGAAATACGTCAAGTTGATGTTAACCAAATTATGACCGTATCACCCTTTATTCGGAATAAATAAATTTTTGTGTAAAACATTGTATTTATGCTGAAGATTATCAAAAAAAAAAATTTAAATAAAAACCCGCCTGAAAACTAACTTAATTATTAGGCATCTGGAGATAAGAATGCTATTGAGCGCAAATCTTAACCAAACTATTTAGTGCCTTATAAACACGCAGGAAGAAAGAAAGAAAATCTTGGCTAGGCATGAATATGCAATCATAAAATTAGATTTCTCATTTCTTGTGAAGGCTCGACCCGGTCAATTGTTGGTTCGATTTTTTTTACTCATTAACCGAAGCAACATTGTAGCTCATTAGCATCAAGATGAGAAAAGAAAAAAAAACTCATTTTCCCCCTGGAGCACCCGATCAAGCAACAGGAAGTTTCCCTTAATAGCTTATAGCGGGCTCCTGCCTACTAAACCGATAGTAGGAAGGAGGTGAAAAAAGTCCTTATTTCCCCCCAACCAACATCCTTCTCGAAGTAAGGGTAGGGAAAAGTGCGAAGTGAATGAACAGAAACATCATCAGCATAAACAGCAACAGCAGCATCGGGTGCAGCTTCGGTTGTCTAAGCTCATAAATAATGGGAACTAATAAAATATTTATTGCGTTAGAGCTCCGTTATTTCCATATTTAAAGCTAATTTATGACCCAGCTGTAATAGTTTTCTGTTTGCGCGTTGTTTCAGTTTTTTTTGTCCTCCAGTCACTGTTACACAAGGTATGAATTTTCAGCTTGTTGTTGTTTAGACATCGACTAGGAATTGCCTCATATACCATATTTGGATTGTTCGAACTATTTTGAATGGAAAATCTTTTTTTTTTATTTAAGAACTCAAAAATTGTGATTAGATTTTGTGAAATATTTTGTCTAAATCAAATGGAAACTTTTCGAACCTTTCCATGTTTTTTCTAAAATACAGTTAATGATCATAATTAATTTTTAATTTACTTCACCACCCATTTAACCGAACTGTTTGCTTCTACCGTTGTTGTAGTTGAAGTAATTAGTGCTTCATTTTTTCTGGACACAACAAACGGTCCCACTTGTGCTATTTGTCGGTGTCTCACTTACGCTCTTGTGACTAGTGCTATGTAAATATACGTTTTGAAAATTTATACTACGGTGGCTAAAATATTTTCTAATTGCATCTGTTGATTTTGTTTTTCTAGATCGAACATTATATCGTTAACTGGCAGCACTGTTGCTAAATAGAATTTTTAGGTCAGTTTTTCTATGTAAAAAAGTCAAAGATTACAGAAAAGGTACCAAATTTAATAGAAAATTTATCGTATGAAAATTATGAGGAAAATGCCAGAGAATCATTAAAAAAACACTCAAAAAAAATTGAAAAAAAATTTGGCCACCTTAGTCAGCATATTGAACCACAGAAAGCCCAACCTCGAGCTATGACTTCTGGTTTCCAGTGCCCGCGATTTTACTACAGCGCGTTCCTGAATGGGCTAATTTACTTCCGCGACTGGAAACCCCAACCTGTACGGAGCAAATTTGCTAGTTCTAGTAAAGTTGCTTGCAATTGGCCTTCGAAGTTTCGCCCATGTGCCTCGATGAGATGTGTTGTGGGTGGCTGGGTGGGTGGAACATTTGTTGTCCTGTGCTTAACTTTGGTTGACCTCGGAATTTGCAACACACCGGAAACGGCACCAATGCATTTTTCTGGCACCGCACTTTGGGGAAATTTATTCACCATTCTGACGACGACAACGACACGAGCTGTTAGGTCCGGATGCTTCCATTATGCCTCCTGGACCAAGTTGGAACTATGTTTTTGGGGATGGCCAGCGAGAAAGTTATCCTGATATGATGATCATGGTTGCTCCAGGGAAATTGAACAACGACCTTGGGCGAAATTGCAGTGACTAAAGGTAATCTGGGAAATAATTTGCAAAGTTTTCCACGGAAATTTCCCTCATATGTTTGTCCAACACATAGAGGAGACTTCATGTTAATTGAGTGCATCGTTACTGCAAAAATCTTTGCAGACACTAAAATTGTCAAAATTGTCAAAATTTTAAACACTGTCAAAATTGACAAAATTGTCAAATAGTCAATATTTTCAAAATTGTCTTAATTGTTCAAATTGTCAAAACTGTCAAAATTGTCAAAGCTGTCCAAATTGTCAAAATTGTCAAAATTGTCAAAATTGTGAAAATTGTCAAAATTGTCAAAATTGTCAAAATTGTCAAAATTGTCAAAATTGTCAAAATTGTCAAAATTGTCAAAATTGTCAAAATTGTCAAAATTGTCAAAATTGTCAAAATTGTCAAAATTGTCAAAATTGTCAAAATTGTCAAAATTGTCAAAATTGTCAAAATTGTCAAAATTGTCAAAATTGTCAAAATTGTCAAAATTGTCAAAATTGTCAAAATTGTCAAAATTGTCAAAATTGTCAAAATTGTCAAAATTGTCAAAATTGTCAAAATTGTCAAAATTGTCAAAATTGTCAAAATTGTCAAAATTGTCAAAATTGTCAAAATTGTCAAAATTGTCAAAATTGTCAAAATTGTCAAAATTGTCAAAATTGTCAAAATTGTCAAAATTGTCAAACTTGTCAAAATTGTCAAAATTGTCAAAATTGTCAAAATTGTCAAAATTGTCAAAATTGTCGAAATTGTCAAAATTGTCAAAATTGTCAAAATTGTCGAAATTGTCAAAATTGTCAAAATTGTCAAAATTGTCAAAATTGTCAAAATTGTCAAAATTGTCAAAATTGTCAAAATTGTCAAAATTGTCAAAATTGTCAAAATTGTCAAAATTGTCAAAATTGTCAAAATTGTCAAAATTGTCAAAATTGTCAAAATTGTCAAAATTGTCAAAATTGTCAAAATTGTCAAAATTGTCAAAATTGTCAAAATTGTCAAAATTGTCAAAATTGTCAAAATTGTCAAAATTGTCAAAATTGTCAAAGTTGTCAATATTGTCAAAATTGTCAAAATTGTCAAAATTGTCAAAATTGTCAAAATTGTCAAAATTGTCAAAATTGTCAAAATTGTCAAAATTGTCAAAATTGTCAAAATTGTCAAAATTGTCAAAATTGTCAAAATTGTCAAAATTGTCAAAATTGTCAAAATTGTCAAAATTGTCAAAATTGTCAAAATTGTCAAAATTGTCAAAATTGTCAAAATTGTCAAAATTGTCAAAATTGTCAAAATTGTCAAAATTGTCAAAATTGTCAAAATTGTCAAAATTGTCAAAATTGTCAAAATTGTCAAAATTGTCAAAATTGTCAAAATTGTCAAAATTGTCAAAATTGTCAAAATTGTCAAAATTGTCAAAATTGTCAAAATTGTCAAAATTGTCAAAATTGTCAAAATTGTCAAAATTGTCAAAATTGTCAAAATTGTCAAAATTGTCAAAATTGTCAAAATTGTCAAAATTGTCAAAATTGTCAAAATTGTCAAAATTGTCAAAATTGTCAAAATTGTCAAAATTGTCAAAATTGTCAAAATTGTCAAAATTGTCAAAATTGTCAAAATTGTCAAAATTGTCAAAATTGTCAAAATTGTCAAAATTGTCAAAATTGTCAAAATTGTCAAAATTGTCAAAATTGTCAAAATTGTCAAAATTGTCAAAATTGTCAAAATTGTCAAAATTGTCAAAATTGTCAAAATTGTCAAAATTGTCAAAATTGTCAAAATTGTCAAAATTGTCAAAATTGTCAAAATTGTCAAAATTGTCAAAATTGTCAAAACTGTCAAAATTGTCAAATTGTCAAAATTGTCAAAATTGTCAAAATTGTCAAAATTGTCAAATTGTCAAAATTGTCAAGTTGTCAAAGTTGTCAAAATTGTCAAAATTGCCAAAATTGTCAAAATAGCCATCTGAAGTTTTCAAACAAAAATTCTCATTTTTAAATCATCAAAATTTTCAACCCATGTTTTCTGATTTCTTCAAGCGGCAGAAATATTTCACAACAGAGACAACGATGCGGTTATATGTTTTACCTTGGAAGGTCTCTGGTCCAAGCTTGTTCGAAACCAAAAAAAAAGTATTTTCAGTGAAAAATTCACCGAACAGCTTTAAAACTAATCATCTGAAAGCACCCTATTTTCAATAATTTAAAATGTTTTTTTTTTCTCTTATCTCCAACAGTTCATCGCTTCGCAAATTTTCCTCTTTCTGGTGACCGTCGTTGGGTCGGCCATCATTTTGGACTTTTCCACGGTTAATTCCAGTATCGAGCCGCTGATCCGCCAAACGATGCTGCGCTTCATCGCTACCTCGGAACACCCACACTCGTCCGCTTCTCTGAAGCTGATCCAAGAAAGTGTAAGTACCTACTTATTCTCTAAATTGAAGACTCAAATGAATTATGAGGCTTCCTTTGCAATGAAAGGACATTCAATCAGAAGTGCTACCTTAGACGAAATACTAATTTTCATCAATCTTTTATAAAACAAAGCTTCCACCCTCTAGAACACGTGTCCTTTGAGACATGAATTTCTCTTGATTAATCCATCCGTGGAACTATTTTTGCTTCTCGAAGCTTGCTCAAATCTTTTTATTCTGGTTGATTGCTAAATTGGTTCATGGAAATGTTTCGAAGCTCATGCAGTTCGTCTATAAGTATTGGAAAAGTTAATTTGGATTTCTCAAGATCAGATTGAATAAAACCTCTATGGATTGAAATGATAGCTCATCTTTTTCATGTTTTCAATTTGTTTTTGAAACTCTCGATATCGAATGTACTATTTTCAAACCTATTTTTTACCCTTCACTTGAGCTTGCAAACTTTTGAATACCCCTCTAATCAAATTTAATTTCCTAACATGAACAATTCGGTTTGCATTTGAACATGACTGAGTTGATGTGGTTTACGGAACATGTTTGACGATAAAATAAATACACAAAGCTCCTTGACTTATGATTTTCTGAATATTCGTTCCTCTTTTTCCCATACATTGCATTGGAATCATCTGACCACTGAGTATAAATACCAATAAGTGTGTTTGTTCCTTTGAATCGGTTCAATTGTTTCAAAATTCGAGATATGTTTGCTCACTTATGGTTTATGCTCTATTCCAACATGTTTGGAAGCCGTTTGAAGTTCGACTGAGTGAAAAAAACAGTTGTCAGCTTTAAATTAAGGGACGTGTCACTTTTTAAACTTTCAAAATAAAAATTGAAATAAAATCTTTAACTTTGAAGTAGAAATTTTATGGATATATATTTTATAGCATCAGAAACTACTTAACACTTTTCGAAAAAGCAGTGAAATATGATGGATATTCATTAAAGTGTCTATCTACATAGATATATTTTTTCCATGAGTTTTATTTTTCATATTTAAATAGGCATAGGATAATGTCAAAATTGGCATTGAATAGCTGTAAACGTTCCTGCATACACATTTTGATATATTTAGCCAAGTCCATAGGGTTCAGGTCAGGTAAATTAATCGGCCACTCCTAGCTCAAAATAAACCCCTAGAAAAACGGGGGGCATATCCACAGCTCGAGTACATGTCGTACATCTATTTTTGATACGTAAATTGATTGATCCGCATCCTTTCAGGGTGATCGATTGATCTTCACCAGGGAAGTACGGATGATTCCGACTCAAACCTTCAATCATGCAGGTTTCTGTCACCGGGTGGCTTTAAATAGGTCTACATGGGTTCGGGATCTTTCTGACAACCAAAATCTGTAAATCTATTATTTTACGGATCGTTGAACGGTGGTGACAAATTCATTGGTAGGAAACACGATATTCTAAAAAATTTTCATGCGTGCCCCGCGTAAGCTAACGATCCGGCGATTTTGATCCGGTATATTAAAATTTATCGCCAATTTAGTGAAACTATGCCGAGGAAACTCTCAGGGTGCTATCTTGATGAACTTCACTATGAAACAAAGAGCAAAAAACAAAGCGCCGGTAGAAAAAAGCACTGTTTCAGTTCGGCTTCCGAGTGCAGTCCTCTTTTGCTGACCAAACTTCAATCGTTATCAGTGTAAATGAAGAAAACAATATTTTGACTCCCCTACGCTTGCAAATAAGCCAATCCGATCTGTAATCACTTGTAAGACAACTAAGTTATGGTCCAAACAAATTTGCATGTTTTTTAACGGTCGGAATATTTGGTGAAAATTATCAAAAAATGATCAAGCTAGGCCAAAGTTTTAATGATGTTAGTCTTCAGAAAGATTTCATAAACATATTCATAAAGCAAGTTCAGCTCGTAGGCTTCCAAATCAGCTTACCAGATAAACATTACGTTGTTTGATAACAAAGATACGCGTGTAATGAAAATGCATGTTTAAGAAGATTGATCCCAAACTTTTGACCGTTAGACAATGCTACGGAGTGATCCCAGATTTTTTTGATGATGACTTGAGTAGCTATTCTATATATTTAAAGTACTTGGAAAATTTTTTACACGAAATTGAACAAATATGTTTTGATCAGTATGAAAAAGGATTCGAATACAACTCGAATTTTTAAATTTGGTTCACCCCACCCTAAGGTGATCAGGTTTTGTCCCAACTTTAGCTTAATTTTTGTCATATAAACTCAATATAAAAATTTTCTCAAAAACTTACAAAGAAGGTTTGGCTCACAATCTCTTGAATGAGATCAAAGGAATTCCAATATTTAAATGGTGTCCACGATGAAGTTGCCACACTATGAAATTTTTCTGACTTCTTGACCGTTGGATAGAATTTAATGAAAATTTGGGTGGATTTAATTCATAGTGCATTGTTTACATCCTGCAATTTTTAAAGTCTTGTGATGAAAACTTGCGGCATTGGAGTCGAAGGAACAGCTCGTGCGTGATAAAATCTTGCGCATTCGTCATGAGATCAAGGATCTCTCGCATCGTTCCATCGCTTAAACGTTGGGAATCACGAATTTCACGGTGTCGCGAGTGGTTAAGCGGTTCGAGGAACGATTGACCACGCACCGATCGGAAGCCCAGAAGTGATGGAAAAAGTATTCCGTACAACACCAAAAATCACAATCGCGTAGTCGGGGCCTTCAACCGTAACCCGAATGCCTCCTTACGGGATGTGGCTAAGAAGCTGCACCTAAGCCGAAGTTTTGTCCAGAATGTCGAGAGTCGAGAGCAAACTAGTTCAAATCGTATGATCGTATGTGTGTAGTGCAAGCAGACATGCTCTCGCTTTCCGAACAAAAACGACAAATAAAGTCAGTTGATAAAGTATAATTGAAGAAGAAAAAACTGAAAAAAGTTAAGTAACAAATCCACCAGACACGACAGCCACTACTCCAAGGACTTGCTGAAGTGGTATGCGGAAAATAATATCCAACATTCCGGAGCTCTGGGCGATTATGAAGCGGCACCTTTTTAAACGACCTAAGGTAGTGAAGATAGTCGAGGAACTGAAAAAGTATGGGATTACATGTAAAAAACGGTTGATTCACAGGTTGCGCAGAATCTTATGACCGGGGTTAAAGCCAAGGTGCATTTGAGTATGGACTGTAAATTAAAATACGAGTAAAATGTTAAAATGAAGATTAAAAGTTATTTTTCAATCCCTGAAAATTTGATAGCAATCGGATGAAAACTCGAATTTTGTGAATCAATTTTGAGTGTGGCAATTTCATCGTGGACACCCTTTATGTCATCCATGAGCAATGAGCACAGGTCGTTTTATGAGGTTAAGGATATTAAAGAAATATCCCTTTCGATCCAAAACATTTAGATATTCATTAAAACTGGGAGGAGCTTAGCTCTGAGGCTTCAATGCTAGGACCTGAGACCGTAGACCTGAGACATGTGACCTGAGTCATGAACCTGAGGCATGAGACATATACTTGAGATCTGGGATTTGACATTTGTGACAGAGATAGATCAGAGAGATCCATAGTGAGCAAAGAACACATACATGGAGTGTATCGATGGAAGATCCAGCAGTCGACCGCTGGAGGTCGACATGGACGCATGCTGAAGCCTATTTCGTCACCTTCTACGTGGTGTGATTGGCTATCGCGCCGTTATACTGAAACGGAATTTGCGGGTTCAAGTTCCGTAGGTGAGCCTTTGTATCTTTTTCGAAAAATTCATGATATCTCAGGCTTATATTCTTTCTTTCGTTGACATCGACCTGGCGCAAAGGACTTGAAATTTATATGAAGATTTTTGGTAAAATGTATGAAAAATCGACATACTTTCACTTTTTGTTTTGTAAAATGTGAAGCTAAGAATTTCAGAAATTGTAGTTCAAACAATGATAAACAAGTTTGTAGAAAATTGTGATGCAATACGAGTTGGCTGTGATGAGTTATCCGCAATTGAATGTGTGTTTTTTTTCGCATTTCTTTGATATGTCGTGAACGGTGTATGGGCTTATAATCGGACTAACTTGATCGCATCGTTACACAATGAGAATAACAAATTAAAAGTTTGTGTCCTCTGAAAAGTTGCGAAAAAAGCTCTGACAAACATTATTGTGGGGCATTTAGGCTGATGTCATGCTGAGGCGACAAGAAGCGTGTTAATGTGCAACACGTTCACGCGACATAGCTGCTCTCATTGATTCTCCATGGAAAAAGCGCAGACCTGACATACTGAGCGCTTTAGAAAGCGCGACAAAGCTGATGCCACGGTGCTTTGTAGCGCGACAAGTAGGAAATCGAATGGGAATATTGTTTTTTCTCGGTTTGAAGCAGTGATTCCGGGTTTTGAGCATAATAGTTTGAAGAATCGCCGAAATTGTAATAATAAACTAAAAAAATGTCTAATCAGCGAGAAATTTTTCATAAATTCTTAGTTCCGGCAAAAAAACAAGAAATATTGTCGGTTCAAATTTCGGCATTCTTGCAATCCGTGTCATGATCTGATGAGTTTTTAATGGCTCCCGAATGAAAGGAGACGATTCCAAGCATTATCTGATGTAAAGAAGTGATGATTTGTAGTGAATTTCAAAGCGACATGACGCGCCAGTATGACCAATGCGTTCCATTGCTTTCTTATTAGCACTTAGAGAACGCAAAGCGATGCTTGTCGCCTCAGCATGGCATTAATGTTAGACTTTGCCGAGGATACAAACTTTATATCTGTTATTCTCATTGTGTGACGATGCGATCAAGTTAGTAGGGGAGAGTGGGGTATCGTGGGCCATGGGGAAACGTGGGCCACTTCTAATATCTCAGATGTGTGTTGAGATAAAAGTCTTAAACCAACTGTCATTGTCGTCACTTTGCGTGAGCATATATTTCTATATGTTGTTGACTTAAAAACACATCATATGCTTCTTTTATTTATCAAGCTAAAAACAGTTAGAAAAATTTACTTTCATTATTTAAAAAACACCCGCTAATTTCATCGATTGGGAACCTAAAGTGCATAATAAAAATATGCTCATACGCTTAGGATCTTAGTTTTTTCATGATCTTTCACGTGAAAAAGGAATTTTTGATGAAACATTAATAAGTCACACAAACGCAACCAATTTGCAAATCATAGCTTGTGGGGAATCGTGGGCCACACATCTTGAACCACCTATATTTTCATGTTTTTATACACATTCAGAACTTAAAATACGTTATTCCTATCTGTAAAGTTTTCTTATGCCAAATGAAGAATTATGAGATTTATTTATAAATATTTATAAGGAATTTTGCCAAAACGTTCGCGAGCCAGGTTTTGGAATCTTTTCGATCATACACAGCTCTCTTTTTTATTGCATCATCTGAAATTGCTTTAAAATAACGAAATGAATTAGGAAATATCAGTTTTGGGTCAACTCATAAACTTTGCATGTTATTTGGTCAATTTGGATTTGATGGCCCACGATTCCCCACCATTTTTCAAAATCCAAAAAATATTGCTTTTTTTCAAACAGGCAGAATTTGGGGAAAATAACTTATTAAAAATTTAAAAAAAAATCTGATGACCTTGAAAATGTAGAAAACCATACCATTTTTTATTTTCATTTTATCTTTTACAGTAACACTGAGAAACTAGAATTAATTATCTATACAATGAATTAAAATTCAACGAAATCGGTCAATATTTGCAGCCAGGGGAACGCACGGAAATTACAGGTTAAATATAAATAAATACAAAGTGCCGGTAATTGAAGTACGATATTGGAACAAACAAATAATTTGACCAAATCAAAAAATTTTCTTTCAAATTGAATGAGATTGACTTCAAAACATATCATATTTTCTAAATCCATTGGCGCAGTTCGAATTTTTGTCCTTGAGCTTACCAACGCGCTGCAGAAGCTCAAGGCGCATATTCTAAAAAGCCTGCAGGTGGTTTTTGCGATATTTTATCCCAGGCTTCACCTAGATGATGCTTCAGAATTTTCAAACTGTTCTATTTTGTAGAGTAGACAGCCAAGTCCATTGGGGTCAGGTCAGGTGGACTCACCGGTTACTCCAAGTTCAAAATCAACCCACCGACCGTGGCCTAGAGGATAGCGATTAAGTCTTCTAAGCCAGAGGTCATAAGGTCGAGTTCTGGCCACGGCATACATTTTACTTTTCCTGTGGGCTGGTGGTGTTAGAGTGAGTGAGATGCTATCCTTGGAAGATTTACGCTTTAGTCTTAAGTAGAATTTAGAACTCTTCAAAGAAACATGAAGTTTCACTGAGATCCTATATGTGTGTGTTCGTTCAAAAAAAACCCTGAAAAAAAAAAACGGGGACGTATACACAGTTCAAGGACATGTCGTAGATCTATTCACGATACGTAAAATGACACCTTTTCAGGTTGTTCGGCTGATCTAAACCAGGAAGTACGGGTGATTACGACCCAGACCTTCAAAAATGCAATAATACGGTAGTAACGAATTCATCGGTAGAAAACGTGATATTCTCCAAATTGTTCATGTGTGGCCTGTACCATTGCCGTAGGAACGGGGGGGGTTTTGGGGGTTAAACCCCCCCCATGAGGATCCAAAACAGCAAGCGAGATATTCTACTCTACACTCAAAATTTCAAATTCACAACCAAATTATGATAAAAGAGTAAGGTTAATCAAGAGTAAAAATCTAGACTAAAAAATAATGCCAAAACCAACCCACCCTCAAGTCCAAAATTCTGCTACACTTTTTCAAAGTTTTCTTACTTGGTCATCGAAATTCAGGTCGGAATATAAAATTTCGAATTCAATTAAACCCATTTCGGAGGTTCTGATACCGTACATCCCATAATCAAAATTGTATTCCTATTTTCGTATTTAAATAAGAATATAGAAATGAAAAGCTGCTTTGGAATGCTGGTTCAAATGTGGTTTTTTCATTTCATATCAAATTTTAATCATGTTTTTCGAGATCATATGCATTTTCAATATTTTAATAATAGTTTTCCGAATATATAACAAAGAGAAATTTTATTTTATATTCAAATTTGAATTTTTTGAACTTAATTCTTACAAAAAATTAAAAAATTAAAGCTTTGAAATGGCAATTGAAAAGTAAGATTAAGATCTTTGTAAATTTATATTTTATTTTGATTCACAATACAGATAAAAAATAAATAATGTTAATAGTGAATTTAGATTAAATCTGAAATACAGAATTTTAATAAAAAGCCTCATGAATGAGGGTTCTATAACTTGGCTCATGAAATTCTGATCTGGAAAAAGCTCCGCAAAACATTTTTTTTGTATATTTCAGAAATAGTATGGAAATTTGTATACAATTTTAAAGCGCAACCGCTTACCAACAGTGTGCTTAACTTCTAATGGACTGAATTTGAGTGCTAAACTTTATTCGACAAAATTGAACACAACATTTTCCGTTACTTGAAAATGCTAAAATTGTGAAATTTATTTCATGTGGTGTCCGAGATATAGAATGCGAATTTCGGTGTTTCGTGTCATAGGTTTCTTCGCGGTCCTTCATGTGTTAAAATTGTTTATCAATTAAACATACAGATTCCAATTTTTAAAACAAAATTAGTTTGTAAACAAAATTCAGTTGAAAATCACAAATAAAAGGTAAAATTTAAGTTGTTTGTATTATCTGCAAAAAAAAAACAAATTTCATTGAATTAAATTTATCCACAGGATTTTTTTTATGGAATTGATTCTTTATGACAAAAAAAAAACTTTTCAAGAAAAATCTTCGCCTAAAAAATCTGCACATAATTTTATATTTTCCTAGTGTATTGTCATTATTAATACATTAAGAACACCAAAATTTGGCATTTTAAAAACAATTCATAACATTTGAACTTCGCTTTTTGCAAACTAGCAGCTTGCAAAAAAAAAAATAACTCGTATTTGTTTCGCAATGCAGTTTTTTAAAAGCCAAATTTCATACTTAATCATTGTTTTGGTACAAATTGGCACCAAAAAAAAAATTTGATCCGAAAAACTGACGATTTTTATCTTTTACATTTTTTTTGAAAATTTGTTATATTTTCATCAAAGGTTAAAATCTTTAAATTTGAAAAATAGTTTGGAAGATTGGGCTTTTTTAATTTGAGTATAGAATAAGTTTTTCTTAAGAAATTGAATTCTCTTTAAAAAGCCAATTTTATGCCAAATCAACTCAGTTTGGTCTATTAGACTCTTTAACAAATTCAAAGATTTTTACCATCGATGAAAGAAAATTTTGCTCACATTTGAGATTTAGGACCAATTTCCTAAAGTTACGATTTAATACGAAAACTCTTAATGTCAAAGTACTTAAACATAATAATTATATAGTAACAAACATAATTAGTTTTAATTTTTTTTGGTATTCGTGCAATGTTGGGCAAAAAATCATAGGTAAAATTCAATCTCCAAAACCCCCCCCATGAGTCGGTTCTTCCTACGGCCCTGGCCTGTACCTTATCTTTTTATCCGTTCTTGCTTTTGTTCTTCCAGAAGGTTTTAAAACTTTGAGATCTTATAAGACTTTAGGCAGAAACACAATACAGCGTCGGTCGTCGCGTCACGTCAGCGGTCAACGCTGTCGATAAGTACTAAAACGCGGACGCGACGCACCCGACGATTTTTGCATCACAATTCAGCGTCAAGAGACATCTTAGATGTCTCTTGACGCTGAATTGTGATGCAAAAATCGTCGAGTGCGTCGCGTCCGCGTTTTAGTACTTATCGACAGCGTTGACCGCTGACGTGACGCGACGACCGACGCTGTATTGTGTTTCTGCCTTTTGTCTAAAAATCATTTTTCAAAATCCGACAGCTATCTAGTAGACCCGGTTTATTAGAATCTATCGCCAATTTAGAGATACTATGTCGAGCAATTCTCTCAGGGCGCATCTTGATAACTTTCACCACGGTACAAAGAGCAAAAAACAAAGTGCCCCGGTAGAAAACAACACTGTTTTCAGTTCAGCTTCCAAGTGCAGTCCACTTTCGCTGATAATGCTCCACTCGTTATCCGAGTCTACAGGAGCTGTAAGGGAGTTTGACTCACACCACAAAGCGTGCATAAAAAACAACTATTGCTTCCACGCTGTCAGCGTTGCCATGTTCAAACGATGGATTTAATTAGAAAAAAATAACAATAATAAAATTCTACACCGAATTTAGTACCACAACAAAAGGGTCACTAGAAAATTACTAGAAAAATCAATTTTTTTTATCAATTTTGTTTAGTTCAATGATGGTCCCACATCGATTTTCCGGCGCATCGGGCCGTGGTAAAAGACCTCCACTGTTGACGATTCGGAGTCAGCGTCTTCACTTGGTCTCAATCAAGATTCTCGTCTACAGTTCGCATTTTGGCGGCTAGACTTTTTGTCGCCACGAGTTTCTGGGTATGCCTCTCCTTCGATGTCCTTCTAGATTCCATTCAAGCGCCTCTCTGCAAATCTCGTTCTCATCTTTTCGCAGCGTGTGCCCAATCCATTTTTACAGACGTTCCCGATTCGAGATTCAATTGCCGGGCCACCAAGCGCGGATGATACTCCACAGGCAGCGATTCACAAATACTTGTGCACCAAGTTTCGCACCCGTACAGCAATATGGTTATGACGTTTGAGTTGAAGATTCGGATTTTCGTTCGTAGAGAGATCTAACGTGACCGCCAGATGTTTCAGAGACTAGCAAACGCAAATCGGGCTTTTCTGATCCGGGTTTCGATGTCCTTCTTGGCAGGGCCGTAGGAAGAACCGACTCATGGGGGGGGTTTTGGTGACAAATTTTGACCTATGATTTTTTGTCTAACAACACACGAATAAAAAAATTAAAACAAATAATGTTTGTAACTAATGATTATTCATTTTTAAGTGCTCATTAATAGTTTTCGTATGAAACTGTAAGTTGAGAGAAGACACGAATGCCACAAGGATTGTAAAGTGTCATTAATAAAACCTTAAAAAAGTAACTTTAGAAAAGTTGTCTTTAGCCTAAAGGAGGTGCTGAATTTTTTAAATGAAATAAAATTTGCTTTCATCGATGGTTTAAATTTTTGGATTTGTTTAAAAGTCTGGTTAAAGTTATTTGATTTGAGCATGAAATAAGTTCTTTATAGGGTAGCCTTCAATTATTTAAAAAAAACATATTCTATACTAAAATCAAACAAGCTCAATCTTCTAAGCTTTTTAGCAAATTCCAAGATTCAAAGCTTTGATGAAAATAAAAAAAATTTTCCCAAAAAACAGTAAAAGATAAAAAAAAATCGAATTAAATTTGCTTGATGCAAACTTGAACTGAATTTATGAATTTAGTTTGAAACTCGGCTTAAAAGCTGCAATATTAATAATGTTAAACAATACTCCGAAAAAATAAATCAGGAAATATTTTTCATAAAGATTCAATTCCATACTAAAAATCACGTGAATGATTTTTTTTAAATATAATTTGGGATATTTTGCATGAATCAACACCTAGAAAATTAACTCAAATTCTACTTTATATTTGTGATTTTCAGCTGAATTGTGTGAACAAACTTATTCTGATTAAAAACTTTATGTTCTCTTGAATTTCTCAACAATTTTATGTTGATTGAGAAACTTATTCACAAGCTAAATCCTTTTCTGAATTTTAAATCTGATTTCTAAACCTGAATTCAAAAATTGAACTTTGAATCTGTTTCCGAATTTCTATACGATTTCCGAAATGCACAAAAAATACGATTTCCGAATCTTAATTCCAGATCAGAATTTCATGAGACAAATCTTAGAGCACTCATTCATGAATCTATTATTTAAATTCTGTATGGATGGTTTAACCTTAATTCATTATTTCAATTATTTATTTTTAATATATTTTGGGAATCTGATTTAAAATGCGAATTTCGAATGACGAATCAAAATCTGGTTTTCAATTTTGGATCCCACTTAGAAGCTTTAAATGTTTAAATTTTGTGTTAGAATAATTTGATACAAAATCAGAAATACGAAAATATGTAGAAATACAATTTTGGTTTTAGGAATATGGAGCCAGTTCCTTCAAAATGGGTTTAATTTAAAATTCCATATTCAGACCAGAATTTCTATGATAAGGTTGTCAAATTGCCCGGTTTTAACCGGATTAGCTCGGATATTTAATATAAAATTTGGGAAAAGTCCGGTCCGACCTGGTGGCCAAGATTGCATTGGAAAAGCGCGGATTTTGCCCGGTTTGTTCAAATTCTCATTCAAAAATCAAACTAAAAAAAACAAATTGTGTTGTAATTTTTTTAATTTATCTATGCGTCAAAAGCTTTAGCAGCCAGTTTCAAAAAATTCTCATGAAAGGTTTTTTTAAGTTGTTTTTCTCTAGATTTTTGATGAGGTTCCAAGGTTTTAACCAAAATTGCCCGGTTTTGCTTGGATTTGGTCGACAATTTTAACCTTCCAAAGCCGTTCGCTAAATATTCGTTTCGAGGAAATTTGTGTTGTAGTTTGTTTTCGTTCCCCTGGCTGTAAATGTTAACCGATTTTGATGATATTATATTCAATGTGTAGGTATTTTATTCTAATTACTCATCATTAAAAAACAAAGTCGATATGTAGTACCAGGTAATCAGAAACTGGTTCAGATAGTAAAAAGACCGAAAAACCAATTTTATTTTTAAAATACTCATAACTTCTTACAGCTTTCCTGCATTTAACTTTTTCATTGATGTTTGAAATCGTCAAGAATCCATCTATCCGACAATGTATAGATATGTTGGGGCCCAATGAAAGTTTTGACCGCTATGTTAGATCTTCCGGTGTAAAAAAAATCTTACTTTAAAAAACGTCATCCAATTTTGGCTTTGCTAAGCTGTATTTCATTTCCCAATAAACCGATTTTCAAAACTCAAATTTTAATTTTTTGGCGTTAACTTGATCATTATTTTCATAGAACATATTTGGTCTGTCAAAATAACCAGTTCATCAGTATATTGGAATGATGACAAGGATGTTTGAAATGTGCGCTTCGGGTCATATTGACCCGAACAGCTTTGGAGGGTTAAAATAAAACTAAACCTGAATTTGGCCAGGTTTTTATACAAAACAGCCCGGATTTGTCCGGCCCGGATACGTGCTGAAAACAATCTGACAATCTTATTCTATGAACAAGTAAGAAATTTTTGAAAAACTGTAGTAGAATTTTTAACCTAAATTGGGTTTTTGAGGTTTTTGTATTAGTGTTTAGTTCAGATAGTTGCTCTTGAATATGTTTGCTCTATTATCATTATTTGATTATGAATTTAAAATTTTGAGTGTAGAGTAGAATACCTCGCTTGCGTTTTTGGACCCTCATGGGGGGGGTTTAACCCCCAAAACCCCCCCCGTTCCTACGGCCATGCTTCTTGGTACCACTATCAGGCGTTTTCTGGTTACCAAGATACTGGAAGCACTCCACTTTCTCAACATGTTGCCCAGCTACCATGAAAGGGAGGGGGGATTTTCTTTGTTGATCTCCATCGACTTGGTCTTTCCGACATTGACTTTGAGATCTGATGCCTTGGAACTTTCGGTGAGGTCGTGGAGGTCTGCTTTCTTCGGGACCTTTACGAGGATACCCTGCATCCAGTCGGCCGGGAATGTTGCAGTATCCCGGATGTCAGCAAAAAGACGGTGCAACATTTGTGCTGACAGGGCAGGATTGGCTCTCAGCATTTCAGTAGGGATGCAATCGATCCCAGGTGCTTTGTTGAATTTCATGTTTTTAATTGCCGCTTCTTTTTCAACCAGCGAGGGCGCTTCCGAGTTGACACCATTTATGCGGCTTACTGTTGGAGTTTCGAGTTGTTCGAAGTGCTCAGTCCATCGTTTGAGCTGATCTGTTCGATCGGTTAATAACTGACCTGCTCGGTCTTTCAGCGGCATTCTTGCATTAGGCCTTGCACCACTGAGGCGGCGAGAAATGTCATAAAGTTATCGGATATCTCCATTGGCGGCGGCTCTTTCCCCCTCTTCGGCTAGGGAGTTTGTCCAGGCTCTCTTGTCTCGTCTACAAGCTCGTTTAACTGCCTTTTCCAGCTCCGCATATCGTAAGCGGGCGGCTGCTTTGGCTGACCCGGTACATGCCTGCTCAATTCCGACTTTCGCCTTTCTCCGATCATCGACCATCCTCCAAGTTTCATCCGACATCCATTCACTTCTTCTTCCACAAACTTTACCGAGAGTGGCTCGTCGTGATAAAGGCATTCTTGATTCCACACCACTATTCCTCGACTGTTCCGTCAGTCGGCAATCCCGAGACTCGGGATTCTAGCTGTTCAACGTATGCCCTTTTCACCTCTGGATTCTCCAACCGACGGACGTCGTAACGACACCCGACTTTCTCTTCACGCCGTTTGACACGCGCAACTCTCAGTCGTATCTCGCAAAGGACGAGATGATGATCAGATGCGCTTTGTTTGTTGCGGACGTCAAGAAGGCTCCTTCTCCAATTTCGGCTGATGCAGATGTGGCCAATTTGATTTTTGTTCGGCCATCTCGTGATACCCAAGTGACCTTTATGTGCTGGTTGATGGGGGAAGAGTTACAAATAGCAATGGCCAACAGAACCCGCAGCTCAAGGCGCCCAAAGTAAGTCGCATTAATGGCGTCAACTCGGAAGCGCCCTCGCTGGCTGAAATAGAAGCGGCAATCAAGGACATGAAATCCAACAAAGCGCCTGGAATCAAGCAACCCAAAGCCGACCCTGTCTTGTCAGCACAAATGTTGCACCGTCTTTTCGCTGACATTTGGGATACTGCAACATTCCCGGCCGACTGGATGCAGGGTATCCTCGTAAAGGTCCCGAAGAAAGGAGACCTGACAGAATGCTGTAACTGGTTTGGCATAACTTTGATCTGTACAACTCTCAAAGTAATCTGCAAAGTGATCCTGAACAGGATCCAGGAGAAAATCGACGCTACACTCCGACGGCAGCAAGCTGGATTCCGATCCGGACGATCATGTGTGGACCACATCACAACGCTACGAATCATACTGGAACAAATCAACGAATTCCAGGACTCTCTTCTGCTGGTGTTCGTTGATTTCGAAAAAGCATTTGACCGACTGAACCACGAAAACATCTGGGCTGCTCTTAGACGACGAGGGGTCCCAGAGAAACTAGTCCATCTCATCGAAGCACAGTACGAGGCATTTTCGTGCAAGGTCTTGCACGACGGTGTCTTGTCCGAACCAATCCCGGTAACTGCTGGAGTGAGACAGGGATGTATTTTGTCACCGCTGCTTTTTCTCATCGTAATGGATGAGATCTTGACTGGATCGATTGACTGTAGACCAAACCGAGGATTGCCGTGGAATCCTTCAGCAGTTGAGCAACTGAACGACCTTGACCTGGCAGACGATATTGTTTTGCTCGCCCAAACAAAACCGGACATGCAGAGCAAACTCGACGACCTTACCGAAAGCTCCAAGGCAGCAGCTGGACAACAGGTTGAGGCAGTGGAGTGCTTCCAGTATCTTGGTAGCCAGATTACGCCTGATGGTGTTACCAAGAAGGACATCGAGACCCGTTTCAGAAAAGCCCGATTTGCGTTCACGAGTCTCCGAAACATCTGGCGCTCACGCCAGATCTCTCTACGAACTAAAATCCAAATCTTCAACTCAAACGTCAAATCCGTATTGCTGTATGGGTGTAAAACTTGGCGCACATATGCGGTGACGACGCGAAAACTGCAAGTTTTTGTGAATCGCTGCCTGCGGAACACCATCCGCGCTTGGTGGCCTGGCAACTGGATCTCAAACGTTGAACTTCATCACCGGTGTCATCAAAAGGCGCTAGAAATCGAGATTCGGGAACGTAAGTGGAGATGGATTGGGCACACGCAGCGAAGAGATGAAAACGAGATTCGCAGAGAGGCGCTTGACTGGAATCCAGATGGACATCGAAGAAGAGGCAGGCACAAAAGCTCGTGGCTGCGAAGTCTAGCCGCTGAAATCCGCACAGTTGACGAGAGCTTTGGCTGGCAGCAAGTGAAGACGCTGGCTCCGGATCGCCAGCAGTGGAGATCTTAAATCTCAGCCCTATGCGTCGGTCAATCGGCGCCGGACCCTTAGGTAGGTAGGTAGGTGATGGGGGATGAGCGTACAACCGATCACCATTTTGTTGTTGCCACAAAATTCTACAAAAAGCTATCCATTTACGCTCATTTGTCTGAGACCAATCCGCCCCATGATGCGCTCTAAGTCCTGATAATCAGAGCCAATTTTTGCGTTGAACTCACCTAAATCGATTTAAAAGTCTTCGGAATTTTCTCAACAAATTGTAAGGTTTCTAACCCGTGTTCTGAATCTGGCTACTATTATTCTTTCGTTTATCGGTTCCCATCTAATGAGGGTCCCATGGGCCTTATCTTATAAAATACCAAAGTTATTAAGCAGTGAAAAAACCTTTCCCTAAATAACCTTTTCTACCCTAACTATTTGTTTAAAATTGAATTGTTTTTTTTTTGTAAACTTTTTTATTTATTGGTCATGTCTGAAAAGTCAGTTTTAAAACTTGATAAGTGATTAAAAAATAAACCAAAAAAATTGTTTAAACTTCTTTCACATTTTTGTTTCGATTGGACAAAATCTTTTCTATTATCTTTATCAAGACTTTATGTTTCCTCAGCTGCCTATTCTTGTTCGGTGATGAGTGATCAAATTCAATTACCTCTGCAAATGTCTACGTATTTGTTCTGTTTCTATCTCGAAAAAGAAACAGAAAAAATGCGACATCTCCAAGTGGTCAACCTTCCTAAAGGGAGCAAAAGCCAATCCTTTTAACAACCACTTGCAGGGACATTCTCTCAGTGGTGTTGGCAGTTTTCTGGAAATTTTCAAAGTGCCGGCTGGCCCAAAAGACCATCTATGTAGAGGATTCTGATGATGATGGTGGCCAATAACAGGGTAAATAGTTCAACATTTACGATGAAGCTTTCATTATATTGAACTTTGTCAAACAGAGGGATAGGAAGCTGGTTGGCAGGAAATCGTTTTTCTTTGTTTTTCGGAAAAATCTCTCTCGAAGGTTTAGCTAGAATGTCTACCTACTTCAATCCCTTCCATCATTCCGAAGAACGAACTGCCAATGGGGCAAAACTCTTTTATCAGCCTCGATTCGGTTCAGTGAAGTTCAAAAGCACATCTCGAGAACCCACATGTGAATGGAAAGGCGACGTTTGACTAGAGGTGGTCGGTACACGTGGGAAATTTTTCACAATTCATCATCCTTTCGGCATTCGGATGGTGGACACACAATCGAAATTGAAATGATTTTGGGTGTTTTGTAAAAGCTTCTGGTTAACTCTAGCGAGTCAAAGAGTGAGGGAGGGTTCACATTTTTCGGTCCAGGCAATTGGAACAATATCGTTGAAAGGTTTAAGGTTGTGGGCGTTAGTGATGGGGATTTGTTGTTTCTTCTTGTTTCTGTAGAACCCTTACTCAAAAATTACCTTTCAAGAAGAGAAGTCCCGATGGAAGTTTCGAAGGGAGTTTATTCTGTTTCATTTGAAGTTGTTAAACGTTCTGCACCGTTTAGTGATAAAGAGGATCATTGAATAATGATTTCCATTTGCAGACATTGTGAAGAACTAAAAGGATGTTTCGAGGAATCGAAACAAAAGCAATACTCTCAATGGGCAAATATTTGGTCAGGAGTCGAAGATAACAGTTTTTCTTTGTTTATAACTCCTTGATGTGCTTTTGTCCTTGATCATTGAACCGGAAGAGCTTTTAAAAAGTGACACAGTATTATTTTATTTATTTATTACAGATTTCAGATTTCAGATTTCAGATTTCAGATTTCAGATTTCAGACTTCAGATTTCAGATTTCAGATTTCAGATTTCAGATTTCAGATTTCAGATTTCAGATTTCAGATTTCAGATTTCAGATTTCAGATTTCAGATTTCAGGTTTCAGATTTCAGGTTTCAGATTTCAGATTTCAGATTTCAGATTTTAGATTTCAGATTTTAGATTTCAGAATTCAGATTTCAGGTCTCAGATTTCAGATTTCAGATTTCCGATTTCAGATTTCAGATTTCACATTTCAGATTTCAGATTTCAGATTTCAGATTTCAGATTTCAGATTTCAGATTTCAGATTTCAGATTTCAGATTTCAGATTTCAGATTTCAGATTTCAGATTTCAGATTTCAGATTTCAGATTTCAGATTTCAGATTTCAGATTTCAGATTTCAGATTTCAGATTTCAGATTTCAGATTTCAGATTTCAGATTTCAGATTTCAGATTTCAGATTTCAGATTTCAGATTTCAGATTTCAGATTTCAGATTTCAGATTTCAGATTTCAGATTTCAGATTTCAGATTTCAGATTTCAGATTTCAGATTTCAGATTTCAGATTTCAGATTTCAGATTTCAGATTTCAGATTTCAGATTTCAGATTTCAGACTTCAGATTTCAGACTTCAAACATTCCAACATTTCAAAAACAAATTCCTAAATATCAATTTCATTTCGCAGATCGGATGCTGCGGGGCAGATGGCCCGAATGACTATATGGTCCTCCGACAGCCACTGCCCATCGAGTGCCGAGACACCGTCACCGGAAACGCTTTCTTCCATGGCTGCGTCAACGAGCTGACCTGGTTCCTGGAGGACAAATCCGTCTGGGCCGCCGTCATGGCCATGATCCTTGGTGCCATCCACGTAAGTATTCTGTTCTCGAAATTCACGTTCAAAAATATTTTAATCATATCTTCACCTGGATATGCGAGTTTCCCCCAATTTGAGGGAACATTACTTCCGTCAAATTCCGCTCCACCACGAAACACGATTTTTCCTTTACGCTTAAAATCTGTTGGAGAAATGGAACTGAAATAAAAGTAAAATTATCCTTAACTAACGTTAAGGTAGTTATTACACCCACCCACACGCTCTCAGAAGCGCGAAATTATGTTTTTTTTCTGTGCACATTGGTGTTACTAAAAATTTTGATCTTCAATTTCTTCAAAATTTTTAACACTTATGTTTCGATGATTTGAAGAGAAATTTAGAATAAAAAAACAATTGAAAAAAATGTCAGACAATTTCAAAACATTTGTTTAAGCGTCTCACTATCCAGGATGCAAGGATGCGTGAAATATGAGAATGATATTTCACTCGCAAACGCACAGCTACCATAAAAAAGAAAACTTTTTAATGCACGCTCGCTCGTTCGCCCCGTGTTTTCCCAAAACCGCAAGTATGTGGAAAACCAAACGTTCGTAAAGCAGACAAAATAAAAATGGAAGCCAATGGAACACATAAAAGTAAAGCGAAAAAAAAATCTCATTCACCAACGAATGGAACCGGAAAATTCATTTTCATAAAGTCAGACATGTAATCGGTACGCATGGACGCGTAACTGATTTCGCTCAAGCACTACAATGTATCATAATTTGTTCTTGATTTGGTCCGATTATTTCAACTGTGAAACTGTCTAAAGTGTCAAAATTGTCAAAATTGTCAAAATTGTCAAAATTGTCAAAATTGTCAAAATTGTCAAAATTGTCAAAATTGTCAAAATTGTGAAAATTGTGAAAATTGTCAAAATTGTCAAAATTGTCGAAATTGTCAAAATTGTCAAAATTGTCAAAATTGTCAAAATTGTCAAAATTGTCAAAATTGTCAAAATTGTCAAAATTGTCAAAATTGTCAAAATTGTCAAAATTGTCAAAATTGTCAAAATTGTCAAAATTGTCAAAATTGTCAAAATTGTCAAAATTGTCAAAATTGTCAAAATTGTCAAAATTGTCAAAATTGTCAAAATTGTCAAAATTGTCAAAATTGTCAAAATTGTCAAAATTGTCAAAATTGTCAAAATTGTCAAAATTGTCAAAATTGTCAAAATTGTCAAAATTGTCAAAATTGTCAAAATTGTCAAAATTGTCAAAATTGTCAAAATTATCAAAATTGTCAAAATTGTCAAAATTGTCAAAATTGTCAAAATTGTCAAAATTGTCAAAATTGTCAAAATTGTCAAAATTGTCAAAATTGTCGAAATTGTCAAAATTGTCAAAATTGTCAAAATTGTCAAAATTGTCAAAATTGTCAAAATTGTCAAAATTGTCAAAATTGTCAAAATTGTCAAAATTGTCAAAATTGTCAAAATTGTCAAAATTGTCAAAATTGTCAAAATTGTCAAAATTGTCAAAATTGTCAAAATTGTCAAAATTGTCAAAATTGTCAAAATTGTCAAAATTGTCAAAATTGTCAAAATTGTCAAAATTGTCAAAATTGTCAAAATTGTCAAAATTGTCAAAATTGTCAAAATTGTCAAAATTGTCAAAATTGTCAAAATTGTCAAAATTGTCAAAATTGTCAAAATTGTCAAAATTGTCAAAATTGTCAAAATTGTCAAAATTGTCAAAATTGTCAAAATTGTCAAAATTGTCAAAATTGTCAAAATTGTCAAAATTGTCAAAATTGTCAAAATTGTCAAAATTGTCAAAATTGTCAAAATTGTCAAAATTGTCAAAATTGTCAAAATTGTCAAAATTGTCAAATTTGTCAAAATTGTCAAAATTGTCAAAATTGTCAAAATTGTCAAAATTGTCAAAATTGTCAAAATTGTCAAAATTGTCAAAATTGTCAAAATTGTCAAAATTGTCAAAATTGTCAAAATTGTCAAAATTGTCAAAATTGTCAAAATTGTCAAAATTGTCAAAATTGTCAAAATTGTCAAAATTGTCAAAATTGTCAAAATTGTCAAAATTGTCAAAATTGTCAAAATTGTCAAAATTGTCAAAATTGTCAAAATTGTCAAAATTGTCAAAATTGTCAAAATTGTCAAAATTGTCAAAATTGTCAAAATTGTCAAAATTGTCAAAATTGTCAAAATTGTCAAAATTGTCAAAATTGTCAAAATTGTCAAAATTGTCAAAATTGTCAAAATTGTCAAAATTGTCAAAATTGTCAAAATTGTCAAAATTGTCAAAATTGTCAAAATTGTCAAAATTGTCAAAATTGTCAAAATTGTCAAAATTGTCAAAATTGTCAAAATTGTCAAAATTGTCAAAATTGTCAAAATTGTCAAAATTGTCAAAATTGTCAAAATTGTCAAAATTGTCAAAATTGTCAAAATTGTCAAAATTGTCAAAATTGTCAAAATTGTCAAAATTGTCAAAATTGTCAAAATTGTCAAAATTGTCAAAATTGTCAAAATTGTCAAAATTGTCAAAATTGTCAAAATTGTCAAAATTGTCAAAATTGTCAAAATTGTCAAAATTGTCAAAATTGTCAAAATTGTCAAAATTGTCAAAATTGTCAAAATTGTCAAAATTGTCAAAATTGTCAAAATTGTCAAAATTGTCAAAATTGTCAAAATTGTCAAAATTGTCAAAATTGTCAAAATTGTCAAAATTGTCAAAATTGTCAAAATTGTCAAAATTGTCAAAATTGTCAAAATTGTCAAAATTGTCAAAATTGTCAAAATTGTCAAAATTGTCAAAATTGTCAAAATTGTCAAAATTGTCAAAATTGTCAAAATTGTCAAAATTGTCAAAATTGTCAAAATTGTCAAAATTGTCAAAATTGTCAAAATTGTCAAAATTGTCAAAATTGTCAAAATTGTCAAAATTGTCAAAATTGTCAAAATTGTCAAAATTGTCAAAATTGTCAAAATTGTCAAAATTGTCAAAATTGTCAAAATTGTCAAAATTGTCAAAATTGTCAAAATTGTCAAAATTGTCAAAATTGTCAAAATTGTCAAAATTGTCAAAATTGTCAAAATTGTCAAAATTGTCAAAATTGTCAAAATTGTCAAAATTGTCAAAATTGTCAAAATTGTCAAAATTGTCAAAATTGTCAAAATTGTCAAAATTGTCAAAATTGTCAAAATTGTCAAAATTGTCAAAATTGTCAAAATTGTCAAAATTGTCAAAATTGTCAAAATTGTCAAAATTGTCAAAATTGTCAAAATTGTCAAAATTGTCAAAATTGTCAAAATTGTCAAAATTGTCAAAATTGTCAAAATTGTCAAAATTGTCAAAATTGTCAAAATTGTCAAAATTGTCAAAATTGTCAAAATTGTCAAAATTGTCAAAATTGTCAAAATTGTCAAAATTGTCAAAATTGTCAAAATTGTCAAAATTGTCAAAATTGTCAAAATTGTCAAAATTGTCAAAATTGTCAAAATTGTCAAAATTGTCAAAATTGTCAAAATTGTCAAAATTGTCAAAATTGTCAAAATTGTCAAAATTGTCAAAATTGTCAAAATTGTCAAAATTGTCAAAATTGTCAAAATTGTCAAAATTGTCAAAATTGTCAAAATTGTCAAAATTGTCAAAATTGTCAAAATTGTCAAAATTGTCAAAATTGTCAAAATTGTCAAAATTGTCAAAATTGTCAAAATTGTCAAAATTGTCAAAATTGTCAAAATTGTCAAAATTGTCAAAATTGTCAAAATTGTCAAAATTGTCAAAATTGTCAAAATTGTCAAAATTGTCAAAATTGTCAAAATTGTCAAAATTGTCAAAATTGTCAAAATTGTCAAAATTGTCAAAATTGTCAAAATTGTCAAAATTGTCAAAATTGTCAAAATTGTCAAAATTGTCAAAATTGTCAAAATTGTCAAAATTGTCAAAATTGTCAAAATTGTCAAAATTGTCAAAATTGTCAAAATTGTCAAAATTGTCAAAATTGTCAAAATTGTCAAAATTGTCAAAATTGTCAAAATTGTCAAAATTGTCAAAATTGTCAAAATTGTCAAAATTGTCAAAATTGTCAAAATTGTCAAAATTGTCAAAATTGTCAAAATTGTCAAAATTGTCAAAATTGTCAAAATTGTCAAAATTGTCAAAATTGTCAAAATTGTCAAAATTGTCAAAATTGTCAAAATTGTCAAAATTGTCAAAATTGTCAAAATTGTCAAAATTGTCAAAATTGTCAAAATTGTCAAAATTGTCAAAATTGTCAAAATTGTCAAAATTGTCAAAATTGTCAAAATTGTCAAAATTGTCAAAATTGTCAAAATTGTCAAAATTGTCAAAATTGTCAAAATTGTCAAAATTGTCAAAATTGTCAAAATTGTCAAAATTGTCAAAATTGTCAAAATTGTCAAAATTGTCAAAATTGTCAAAATTGTCAAAATTGTCAAAATTGTCAAAATTGTCAAAATTGTCAAAATTGTCAAAATTGTCAAAATTGTCAAAATTGTCAAAATTGTCAAAATTGTCAAAATTGTCAAAATTGTCAAAATTGTCAAAATTGTCAAAATTGTCAAAATTGTCAAAATTGTCAAAATTGTCAAAATTGTCAAAATTGTCAAAATTGTCAAAATTGTCAAAATTGTCAAAATTGTCAAAATTGTCAAAATTGTCAAAATTGTCAAAATTGTCAAAATTGTCAAAATTGTCAAAATTGTCAAAATTGTCAAAATTGTCAAAATTGTCAAAATTGTCAAAATTGTCAAAATTGTCAAAATTGTCAAAATTGTCAAAATTGTCAAAATTGTCAAAATTGTCAAAATTGTCAAAATTGTCAAAATTGTCAAAATTGTCAAAATTGTCAAAATTGTCAAAATTGTCAAAATTGTCAAAATTGTCAAAATTGTCAAAATTGTCAAAATTGTCAAAATTGTCAAAATTGTCAAAATTGTCAAAATTGTCAAAATTGTCAAAATTGTCAAAATTGTCAAAATTGTCAAAATTGTCAAAATTGTCAAAATTGTCAAAATTGTCAAAATTGTCAAAATTGTCAAAATTGTCAAAATTGTCAAAATTGTCAAAATTGTCAAAATTGTCAAAATTGTCAAAATTGTCAAAATTGTCAAAATTGTCAAAATTGTCAAAATTGTCAAAATTGTCAAAATTGTCAAAATTGTCAAAATTGTCAAAATTGTCAAAATTGTCAAAATTGTCAAAATTGTCAAAATTGTCAAAATTGTCAAAATTGTCAAAATTGTCAAAATTGTCAAAATTGTCAAAATTGTCAAAATTGTCAAAATTGTCAAAATTGTCAAAATTGTCAAAATTGTCAAAATTGTCAAAATTGTCAAAATTGTCAAAATTGTCAAAATTGTCAAAATTGTCAAAATTGTCAAAATTGTCAAAATTGTCAAAATTGTCAAAATTGTCAAAATTGTCAAAATTGTCAAAATTGTCAAAATTGTCAAAATTGTCAAAATTGTCAAAATTGTCAAAATTGTCAAAACTGTCAAAATTGTCAAAATTTTCAAAATTGTCAAAATTGTCAAAATTGTCAAAATTGTCAAAATTGTCAAAATTGTCAAAATTGTCAAAATTGTCAAAATTGTCAAAATTGTCAAAATTGTCAAAATTGTCAAAATTGTCAAAATTGTCAAAATTGTCAAAATTGTCAAAATTGTCAAAATTGTCAAAATTGTCAAAATTGTCAAAATTGTCAAAATTGTCAAAATTGTCAAAATTGTCAAAATTGTCAAAATTGTCAAAATTGTCAAAATTGTCAAAATTGTCAAAATTGTCAAAATTGTTAAAATTGTTAAAATTGTCAAAATTGTCAAAATTGTCAAAATTGTCAAAATTGTCAAAATTGTCAAAATTGTCAAAATTGTCAAAATTGTCAAAATTGTCAAAATTGTCAAAATTGTCAAAATTGTCAAAATTGTCAAAATTGTCAAAATTGTCAAAATTGTCAAAATTGTCAAAATTGTCAAAATTGTCAAAATTGTCAAAATTGTCAATATTGTCAAAATTGTCAAAATTGTCAAAATTGTCAAAATTGTCAAAATTGTCAAAATTGTCAAAATTGTCAAAATTGTCAAAATTGTCAAAATTGTCAAAATTGTCAAAATTGTCAAAATTGTCAAAATTGTCAAAATTGTCAAAATTGTCAAAATTGTCAAAATTGTCAAAATTGTCAAAATTGTCAAAATTGTCAAAATAGTCAAAATTGTCAAAATTGTCAAAATTGTCAAAATTGTCAAAATTGTCAAAATTGTCAAAATTGTCAAATTGTCAAAATTGTCAAAATTGTCAAAATTGTCAAAATTGTCAAAATTGTCAAAATTGTCAAAATTGTCAAAATTGTCAAAATTGTCAAAATTGTCAAAATTGTCAAAATTGTCAAAATTGTCAAAATTGTCAAAATTGTCAAAATTGTCAAAATTGTCAAAATTGTCAAAATTGTCAAAATTGTCAAAATTGTCAAAATTGTCAAAATTGTCAAAATTGTCAAAATTGTCAAAATTGTCAAAATTGTCAAAATTGTCAAAATTGTCAAAATTGTCAAAATTGTCAAAATTGTCAAAATTGTCAAAATTGTCAAAATTGTCAAAATTGTCAAAATTGTCAAAATTGTCCAAATTGTCAAAATTGTCCAAATTGTCAAAATTGTCAAAATTGTCAAAATTGTCAAAATTGTCAAAATTGTCAAAATTGTCAAAATTGTCAAAATTGTCAAAATTGTCAAAATTGTCAAAATTGTCAAAATTGTCAAAATTGTCAAAATTGTCAAAATTGTCAAAATTGTCAAAATTGTCAAAATTGTCAAAATTGTCAAAATTGTCAAAATTGTCAAAATTGTCAAAATTGTCAAAATTGTCAAAATTGTCAAAATTGTCAAAATTGTCAAAATTGTCAAAATTGTCAAAATTGTCAAAATTGTCAAAATTGTCAAAATTGTCGAAATTGTCAAAATTGTCAAAATTGTCAAAATTGTCAAAATTGTCAAAATTGTCAAAATTGTCAAAATTGTCAAAATTGTCAAAATTGTCAAAATTGTCAAAATTGTCAAAATTGTCAAAATTGTCAAAATTGTCAAAATTGTCAAAATTGTCAAAATTGTCAAAATTGTCAAAATTGTCAAAATTGTCAAAATTGTCAAAATTGTCAAAATTGTCAAAATTGTCAAAATTGTCAAAATTGTCAAAATTGTCAAAATAATTGATTGTTGAAATTGTCAAAATTGTGAGAATTATCAAAATTGTCAACATTTTGTTAAAAATGTGTCAAAAATGTCGAAATTATCTAAATTTTTGCTTTTTTTTTAATTTTCTTCAAATTTTCATCTTTCTATTTTTACAAATTTTTTATGAAACTTGGAAAATTTGTTAAAAACCTTACATGAAAATTTTTTAATACCTCATTTTTTCAAAACCTTTTCAAAAGTATGCTTAGTAATAAAAAATTCCTTTAATTTCAGACTGCCAACACAGTTCTTGGAATCGTTCTGGTTCAGGCCCTTAAACGTGAAGAAGAAGCCACGTATAGACGTTAAACGGAAACAAATGCTCTTCGGAGAAGTTTTAACATCTTTTCAACAGTTTCCCTGTATTTGATACCTGTGGGCTCATGAATTCCACCCATAAAATTTTTCAATCGATGACAGTTTTCCCTCTTTAGAGTTAAGAACTATTAAGACAATTCGTTATACGTAAGCTAGCATTGTAAGTTCCTAGGAAAAGCTTCACTGAAATAATAGCATTAGGAAAGACTGGATATTTTAAAACGGTTTTACTACGAAAGAAGTTGAGAAAAAAAAATCCGGTCTGTTATGGTCCCCAAAGAAAACTTTCCACCAGAACTGTCACCAGTCCAATTAAAATTCTCCCCCATTCAATTTGCAGTTTTCAATTATGCTCCATTATTATTTCACCCCTCGCGTCACGCTGCTTTGCTCTGCGCTTTCAGACGTTCTCGTCTAGCCGATTACTCGACAAATTGACTTTCTTCTGTGATGGTCAGCCCTGTCAAATGTTCGCAAAAGTGACACAGTTAATTTGTTTGTGAAAGCGGAAATATTTTCAGAAACAGGTTCAGAACGTCGATGTTTGAAAATTTCACCTGAGAAATGATTCATTTGTTTTTGGATGATTTCACCTGAGTACCAAAGGGTAACGATTTGGGAACCCTTATATTTTACACTTTTATGAACACAAATTTAAAAAGTAAAAAAAATACAAAAAATATCTTTCAAGCTTTTCACTTACCATAAAAATGCCGGATAGTCATTAAGACAAACTCTGAGTGGTGCAAATTAAAAAAAAAGACGAGAAGGACGACGCATCCGTTTTTCTTCGACGCTCAGCGAGCTTTTCCAACATCATCCAGCAAGCAGTTTGCGGCTGAAGGGAAACAAATTTAATAATGTCATCTAATTAACTGCAGCTGCTGGGAAGAATGGAAGCAAACAACGACGCTTTATGGCAGTGTGCTCAAGCATGCTGATGGTGAGTTGAAAAAAACCAAACTCAAAACATCAACAGAGAATGACAAACCCGATGCTGACGCAGCGAAGTAGAAGTGCTTCAACCAAGCAGAAGCAACGGACGTAGAGTTTCAATAGATGCAAACACTGAATGAAACCAAAGCGGGTGGACCACATCATTGGACGAATGGTCATTTCATGCTTTTTTCTTGGGTTAAGAAGAAAGGGGGGATGATTTCTAATGAACAAGCTGTGTGAGTACTAAATTCTTGATAAATAAAAGTAAAAGTTCAATTCCTTCCTTCAATAAAAAAAAAATGACATTCAACAGAGCCAAAATAAGAAAATAAGAAACAAACTTTACAAACTTTATAAATTTACAATAAGATGATATAACAATTTATGTCTAGCAAAATCAAAACCATGGAAGCAAAAATTTATCATTGACCTACTCTTAGAATTCTTAACAGTCGCTACATAGCTCTCAATATTGTAAAAGATCTTGACACTGTTTGTTCTTTCAATTGTATGAAAACCCCATTTTTCGGGAAATAATTTATATGGGTTTGTTTGAATTTATGCATGTACATGTATAAAGGAAAATATGAAATATGTGAAAAAGGTCAAAGAGTACCTGAGGCTACTACTTAAAATATTTTATTTTGGTAACACGAAAAAGTAAATCTCTCATGATAAACTGAGCAAAATAAAGCGGCTTCTTAGAGCAAATCGACAAAGCTGAAAATATTGTGCCTGACTTAGCTTTTAAAGTCCTGATGCATTTTTAAAGAAACCCCTGAAATTATTATTCTTAAGGTTCAACAGTATTGAAAAAACAAACAAGACACATTTAGTTGAAATAAATTCTACGAAGAAAATGGTCTCAGAGGAAAAAAAATAATAAATTCGATTCCAGAATTAAAACACGGAATAAGTTCAAAACAATAAAATTAAACTCAACCAAAAATTAAACTGGAAATAACAATTAAAATTTGAAAAAGCAACCAAAAAAATCTGTACATCAATAAGGTCCAACTCTAAAATTGAAACAAAAACGATTTTGGAAACACAAATGTTTATATGATTTTTTTTTATAGAGAGCTCTTATTCCAATTAAGGAATGGAATTTTTGAGCTACTTTTTCCAATATATATTTGAAATTTGACCGACAGGATAGGAAAACACGACTTGAAAATGGAATCAATGTTGATGCTCAAATCAGCAATCAAGTTTAAATTAAAAGAAATTTTTTAATTGAAAATTCATTTATTCCATAACTCATTGCATAAGAAAAACAGGAATCTGATATTATTTTTATTTTTTCATAAATAGATACAGACTCCAGTCACCAGCGCCGATGTGGTCTAGTGGATAGGCTGGCGCGAGTCTGGTATTGGTACGCCAGGCGTACTAGGTTCGATTCCCGGTATCGGCAAGAAAAACTTTTGGGTTCGAATCCCATAAGCGGGCCGACAGGTAAGATGTGTTTCATTATATAACTGACTATATAATTGGAATGTTCAATCAGTTGCCAGCTGGCCAGGTATATACACGGATGCCGGAATACCTGTAAGTAAACTAGCCCACCTGATTGATTCGTTCTTCCAAAATATACCTACATCAACACACGCAATACATTCACCACATAACAGTTCATACGAAGCCATGGGGTCCGGGTATGGTGGCGCGCTGCATTGGAGATTTGTCGAACCTAATAATCTAAGGAATGTATGTGGACCCATACTTTGGCAGAAACTGCGGTGAATCCGTGCACCCATGGTGGATTACCAACATACATACATACATACATAAATAGATACAGACTCCAGTCGATTTTCGCAAACACGCCGAAAAGTTTTGGGTTGTTTGAATCAAACCTTGTCAAAGCTAAATGGTAGTTTTTCATCATTTTTTTAATTTTCATTAAAAGTAAATCATGTTTATTGTCGCTAATGCTATTTTTTCTTAAACTTCTTTGTTTTAGTTTAGGATTGTTAAATCTTCGGTAAACGATCGATCTCCCGAATCGATTCATATAAGCGGTCTTAAGATCGAACCATTAGAAAAATCGGAGCAAAATAATCGATCTTTTCCATGATTTTTACCGGAAGAGCTACATTTGAAAGAAAAAAAAAACATTAACATGAAAAATTTCGAATATGATTAACGATATCGACTAGATGGCAAACAAATGGCAGAATTTAGCCTAAAAAGTACTACAAAATCGATTCTAAGAATCTTTGGTATACGGAAAAAAATTAAGAAAACAAAGGAAATAATCTGATCGAATCAGTTTATTCGAGGCAATAAATTATTCGAAGAACCAAAAAATATCAATTAAAAATAGCAAAGATCGATCAAAGAACGATCTATTCTATATCAAAATGATCCATCACATTAAGCTATTCTCTTCGTTAAGTTCAAAGTGTCCTCATCATTTTCTTGTTTTTTTTAATTTGTCGTTTTAACGTTTTTTTTTTCATTTTTTGAAAATTCGAAATTAATATTTTTTTGAATTAATGTATTTTTTATGTAATTTATGCCATTTTATTTTCTTTGTCATTCTTAAAAATCATCAATCAACTTCTTATTACGTGGTCCAGTTAATGTGAATATTATTAAACATGAGGAAACATGATCTCATATCTTGGAACTGGAATGTCTTATACATAGATCAAATATAGAAAAATTTGTCAAATAACAAAACAAACAACAAAACAAAACTTTTAACCCGTTATCTAAAAAAAATTGGATTTTTATTAGTTATTGCATTTTATTTGGAAAATCCATCTTTTTTATCACTTTTAAATGTTCCCCACATAAAAATAAATAATAAACATATTGTTTCCAATATGTCGATCGTGAAAGTATGATAAAAACTTCATAATGTCATTGATTCAAACGTTAGAAAACTCAATTTTTTTTTAAGATTTCTAGAATGAATGTTGTGGGTTCACTTTGATCCCTCAAGATCAAAAAGACATATTTTCCTTCTGAATAGATGTCGATCATTCATTCTGTTTCGAGGCGCTGAGTTGTAAACACGTGTTTTTTCTTTCGATCCGAAAAGTTTTTAACGTGATTGTTGGAAGTGTCTGGAACGTGTTGGTTACTGCTTGCAGCCTGATATTTCCGGCCTTGATTGCCATTAAGGAGGCTGGGGCAGTAAAACCGGTTAATCTGGATTTTGTCTACCGCTACTGGGTAACCGAAGAAAGGCGTTCTCCAAATCAGGAACAGCCAGTGAAAGTGGACAATTGATAAAAGTGAATCAGTGGACAGTACACAAGTGTGCAGCAATAATCTGCTTATTTAAACACCAACAGCAAGGAATATTGTGTTGTGACCCTCTACATCAAATCGATCATCTTCAAAGCTACAGCCATTGTTGTGGATCGAACTGCAACGAAGGTTATCATCATCAGCTATTGTGATCGATCGTGCTGCCTGACCACATCACCGGTGGCGTAACTGGAGCCCCAATAAAAAGCAGATAAGGAAGACTGAATAAAATTGAGTGTTTGTTTTTAATTATATATTCATTATTTATTGTACTCTTTTTTTTTTTAATTTTTTCACCTATTCTATAAATCTATCTTTTATTTTTGAACATTTGTAGCTTCGTGCATATTTTATAACGGCAGACTCTTTGGCCTCCGTTATAAAATATGGACGAAGGCGGGGGGTCAACTCCAGCAGCCTTGATGGATGTTTCTGAAAACTCCTCCAAGGCTGCTGGCAAGGCACCTCGACTCAAGGTCTATTCAGAAGGCCCATCTTTTTCTGGACCGTGTGTGGTTTACTTCCGGCCCCGGCCGAGCGGTAAACAGCTCAACGTAATTCAGATTATGAAAGATCTGGCAAGATGGTCCTCCGTAAGAGAGGTCACTCGAGTAAGACCAAACAAGCTGAGAGTTGTCGTGGCTAACTCAAAAGCCGCAAATGAAATTGTTGCAAGCGATTTTTTCAGGCTAGAGTATCACGTTTTCATCCCGTCTCGAAACGTAGAGATTGAGGGCGTGATCACTGAAATGAGCCTGACGGATGAATATATTTTGTCTAAAGGGGTGGGCAAATTCAAGAGCCTTGATTCGACCTCGGTCAAAATCCTGGACTGCCGCCAACTCTCGATTGCTACCACCGAAAATGGAGACAAAACATATTCACCATCAGCCTCATTTCGAGTGACCTTCGAGGGTACCGCCCTCCCTCACTACGTCTGGATTGACGGGATTTTAAGGCTTCCTGTGCGGCTCTTTGTGCCTCGTCCAATGGAATGCAAAAACTGCATTAAATTGGGGCACACAGCGTCCCACTGTAGTCACAAGACGCGTTGTCCCAAGTGTGGGGAGAGTCATGGGGTTGGAGCGTGCTCAGCAATAGAACAGAAATGTATCTATTGCGGGGGCTCACCTCATGATATCTCCTCATGCGAGGCATTCAAGAGCTGCTGGGATAAGCAGAGGCGTTCTTTAAAAGAACGCTCCAGTCGTTCTTACGCGGCCATTTTAAAGAGCGCTTCTCCCCCGACCCGTTCTCAATCTAACAATATTTTTGCTGCTCTGCCAGTTGACGTAGTGGAATCAGATTCGGCTGATGAAGGACATCCGTTTGTTCTATCAGGGGATTCCAGGAAGCGTACCAAAGCGCCTTCTGCTAAAATCCCGAGAAAAATTCCTCCGGTCCCCCCCGCATTCAGTTTTGGCAATAAACCAACTGGGACAAATAAACAAGGAGAAATTCCTCCTGGATTCCGTACGAAAATTTCATCACCGAACGACCCAGCCACCGCCGGAACATCTAAAACTCCAATATCGAACGTGGTTTCGCCAGCAACAACTAATCAATCAGGAATTTTTAAGTTTTTTGACATTATCAACGGATTATTCTCGTCCTTTAATGTTTCTGATTCCGTCAGAAGCATTGTTACTTCAATGCTTCCCATTGTAAAGACCTTTTTTCAGCAATTGATGCAAACTTGGCCCCTTCTTTCAGTGTTTATCTCTCTCGATGGCTAATCAAGTCCGAGAGGTCAGAGATATCACTGTTCTACAGTGGAATTGTCGTAGTCTTATTCCAAAAATGGATGCGTTCAATTACTTACTTCACCAAACTAGTTGCGATATTTTTGCGTTGTCCGAAACTTGGCTTTCTTCTCGATCTAACATCTCATTCCACGATTTTAATATTATCCGTCTGGATCGTGACGATTCTTATGGAAGGTGCTTTTGGGGATCAATAAGCACCACTCCTTTTATAGAATTAACCTTCCTTTATCTGGCGGAATTGAAGCTGTTGCATGTCATACAACTATAAGAGGTAAGGACTTATGTGTTGTCAGTTTGTACTGGCCTCAGAGAGTTGCAGTGGATCGCAATCACCTAGAGGACCTATGCTCAGTATTGCCTGAGCCAAGGTTGATCCTGGGTGATTTCAATTCGCATGGAACTGTCTGGGGAGAACAAGTTGATGATAGTCGTTCTACTCTTATCTATGGCACTTGCGACTGTTTCAATTTAACAATATTGAACACGGGTGAAAAAACACGAGTGCCTAAACCTCCTGCAAGACAAAGTGCAATTGACCTCTCACTCTGCTCAAATTCATTATCATTGGATTGCCAGTGGAAGGTAATCCCTGATCCCAATGGTAGTGATCATTTGCCTATCGAAATAACAATCACCAATGGGGTCAACACTTTAAACACAATAAATATGACGTATGACCTTACAAGACATATCGACTGAAAGAAATATGCGGATGCGATTACGACAGCCCTGGATCTCGTCATTGGCTTACCACCCATAGAGGAATATAACTTCCTTGCTCGCTTGATCTTTGAGAGTGCGATTCAATCTCAAACGAAACCCATCCTAAACTCATCAATTCGTCGAACTCCTCCCAATGCTTGGTGGGACAACCAGTGTTCCAAATTGCATGCCGATAAATCTAAAGCATTTAAAGCCTTCCGAAAGCATGGTACACTTGACAACTTCCAGTTGTATTCTTCCCTTGAAAATCAATTCAAAAAATTGATCAAAGCAAAAAAAAAAAAACAAGGATATTGGCGTAATTTTGTGGGAGGTTTGTCACAAGAAACTTCCTTAAGTACATTGTGGAAAGTGGCACGACGCATGCGTAACCGTACTTCAATTAATGAAAGCGAAGAATATAGCCATAGTTGGATATTTAACTTTGCACGAAAAGTTTGTCCAGATTCCGCTCCTGTGCAAAAAATCATTCGGAATGTGCCACCAAGTAGGAGTGAACTGGATTCAAATTTTTCGATGATAGAATTCTCACTTGCTCTTCTCTCTTGTAACAATTCGGCTCCGGGAATTGATCAAATCAAGTTTAACTTGTTGAAAAACCTCCCGGACATTGCAAAATTCCGCTTGTTAAATTTATTTAATCAATTCTTGGAGCATAACATTGTTCCTGAAGATTGGAGATAAGTAAGAGTAATTGCTATACAAAAGCCTGGTAAACCTGCGTCCGATTTTAATTCGTACCGTCCAATAGCGATGTTGTCTTGCATTCGGAAATTGATGGAGAAAATGATTTTGTTCCGGTTGGATAAATGGGTGGAAACAAATGGTCTGCTTTCAGATACTCAATTTGGGTTTCGAAGGGGCAAAGGGACGAACGATTGTCTTGCTTTGCTGTCTTCAGAGATACAAATGGCGTACGCAAAACGTGAGCAAATGGCTTCAGTGTTTCTAGACATAAAGGGAGCTTTTGATGCAGTCTCAATAGAGGTTTTGTCAGACAAGTTGCACTCCCGGGGTCTGCCTCCTCTATTGAACAACATCTTATACAGCTTGCTTTGTGAGAAACATCTGAACTTTGCTCGCGGAGATATTGCAGTTAGAAGAACCTCTTACATGGGCCTCCCGCAGGGTTCATGTTTGAGTCCACTTTTGTACAACTTATACGTAAGTGACATCGACAGTTGTCTCTCTGAAGGCTGTACCCTAAGACAACTTGCAGATGATGGCGTAGTGTCTGTCACAGGATCTACAGAGTATCATCTGCACAGACCTTTACAAGATACTTTAGACAGATTGTCAACCTGGGCTTTGGGGCTTGGGATTGAGTTTTCTCCACAGAAAACGGAGATGGTTGTTTTCTCTAAGAAACATAGACCTGCTCAGCCTAAACTTCAACTCTTAGGCAGGACGATCATTCAATCGAGGTGTTTCAAGTATCTTGGGGTTTGGTTTGATTCCAAGTGTACCTGGAGAGCCCATATTGAGTATCTGAAAGGAAAATGCCAACAAAGAATCAATTTTCTCCGATCAATCACTGGCACCTGGTGGGGAGCTCACCCAGAAGATCTTTTAAAATTGTATCGAACAACTATTCTCTCAGTGATGGAATATGGTAGCTTCTGTTTCCAGTCAGCTGCCAAAACACACCTCATCAAACTCGAACGTATCCAATACCGTTGTCTTCGCATCGCTTTGGGCTGTATGCCCTCAACGCATAACATGAGTCTCGAAGTTTTGGCAGGTATACTCCCACTAAAAGATCGATTCAATTTATTATCACTCCGATTCCTCATCAGGTGTGAGGTCTTGAACCCATTGGTGATTGTAAATTTCGAAAGACTACTTGAGCAAAATTTTCATACCAGATTTATGTCTATATACCATGTCTTCATGTCCATGCAGGTAAATCCTTCTTCGTATTCTCCAACTCGTGTTTTCATCCCAGACTACGACAACTCTTCTGTCCAGTTTGATTTGTCTATGCAGCAAGAAATTCGTGGGATCCCGGACTCTCACCGCCCACTTTTGATTCCCAGAATTTTCGATGCTAAATATAGATACGTCGATGCTGATAAAATGTACTTTACCGATGGATCACTTATAGAGGAATCAACAGGATTTGGAGTGTTCAACGAAATCTTCAGCGCATCTTATAAGCTCCAGTCACCATGCTCTGTGTATATAGCAGAGTTAGCAGCAATTTTTTGGGCTTTGGACAGCATCGCTTTACAACCTGTAGGACACTACTACATCGTAACGGATAGTCTCAGCTCTGTTGAAGCAATCCGCTCAATAAGACCGGGAAAGCACTCGCCGTACTTCCTTGAGAAGATACGGGATATTTTGAGTGCTTTAACAAGACGTCGCTTTTCAATCACCTTTGTTTGGGTTCCCTCTCATTGCTCGATAGTAGGTAATGAGAAGGCAGACTCTCTGGCAAAGGTGGGGGCGGCGGAAGGCGACACGTATCAGCGTGAGATCGTCTTCAACGAGTTTTACTTTTTGGTTAGGACAAATTCTCTTGTCAACTGGCAGCGCAAATGGGATGAGGATGAGAAGGGTCGGTGGTTTCACTCGATTATCCCAAAGGTAAGCCTTAAACCCTGGTTCAATAGATTGGACCTGAGTCGGGATTTTATTCGAACATTTTCCCGTCTCATGTCCAATCATGGTTCCTTAGACGCGTTACTCTTTCGTGTAAATCTCGCTGGCAGCAATTTGTGTCGTTGTGGCCAGGGTTACCATGACATCGAACATCTTGTTTGGTCTTGTGAGGACCATCTTATCGCCAGAGCGAACTTAATAGACTCCCTTCGGGCCCGAGGGAAACCTCCTAACGTGCCAGTGAGAGATGTGTTGGCTGCGATAGACCTAGACTACATGTTTGAATTATATCTTTACCTCAAATCTATTGATCTTCGGGTATAAATTTCTTATCCATTTTCTTCTCCTTTCTTCAACTATACTAGTTTTAAATAATGAATTGTAAATACAAAAACAAGAGTTTGGCTCCTTAAAACCTACGGTACGAGCCGTTTCAAATAAATGAAATTGTAAAAAAAAGTAGATGTCGATCATTGCTAAACCATTGCTAAGCATAAAATTTTAAATATTTACCCAATGACTAAAATTTATCCAATAATTTTCTGATTGAAAATGGCTTAAAAAAGTGCTTTTATCTGAAAAAAGAAAATTGCGCCTTGAGGTATGCACTGAAATTAGAGTAATAAACGAGCTTTTAGAATTCTTTTTGTCTTGACACTTATAAACTGTGAAATGAAAACAAATATGATGGACAAAATAGTCAATAAGACTTTTATCTTTGGATTTTGCATGATTTTTGCCTGATTAATGGATCACGTCTCCTTTAAATTTCGGAATTTCACATGTTTTGGTCCCACGAAAACGTTTCTAGCTCATCTATGGGTTCATGTATCGATCAAAATTTTGCAGAATATAAGCTTGAAATTACACGTCGTTTTCTGAAAATACAAAAGACAGTGATCTGCAAAATTTTTTCCAAAAGATATGATGAAAATAAAAAAAAAAGGGTTCAAGTATCCATGTTTACCCCTTTTGTTTGAGTCAAAACTGAGACAGACCTGTATCCCTTTTAAAATCGAGATAAAAATTGCATTTTTGCATATTACATGACACTTAATTTCTATCAATAATTCAAATAAAACAATACAGCAGGAGCACAGTTCTAAAGTTGCTCCGAAAATCAAAAAATTAAATCAAATGGTGAAGTTGTTTATTTCTTGTGGAAGATTAATAAAAAGTTTTGAATTTAAGAATATCGAACGTTTTATATTATCCTTAAAATAACTTATTCATTACTGTTTTGCATCTGTTCTGATTTGAGACATGCTATGCTGACATGCTATGTATATGGATTCTTCTTTAAAACAACCTGCATTTTTTAATTTTAATGCTTTGTTATATAATAACTTGAAAAAATATGTTTAAAATATTGTTTGGTAACTTTTTAAGCTTCTCACAACAAACGAACGACATTTATTGAAAAAATCTAAGAATAGTTTTTTTTTACAAAAACGCATAACCAAATAAGCGAATATCATTCGAATTTGCCAAATGTAGCAAACATTTTTAGAAATGCATGAAATACAATTTGTTTTATATTTTTAAATCGCCAAATTTTCTTGTTCAGAAGTGGATTTTTTCCTCGAGATTTTACCTTTCAAAACATTTTTTCATATTTTTTTTTAAAATTCAAGATGTTACTGTGAAATTTTTCAATCAACCCATCAAATAAAAATAAAGATAAAAAAGGTTGATTGAGATGAATAAATATCATTTTGCTAAACCAGCATTGAACTTTGATTTCTGATCTGATTGTTATTTAAAGATTTGGATTAAGTTTCTTTTAAAAACTTGTGTTATATTTTTGTATTCTATTTATGTGCACTGATTTTTATGTCCGAAGTTTTCAGCTCAACCGAATTACTAAATCATAAAAAACAACATCTTTTTAATTTTTTTAATGACTTACCAGATTTATTGTGTATTTTTGGTTTTGTTTATATTTCTAGCTTAATTTGAAATTTGACGATATTTTAAAATTCTGGAATGATTTTATGTTTACCATAAGCATATTTTGGTGACAAATCTTGGAGAAATTGTATTGATTTCAGAAGGAAATCAATTAAATCTGCTTTCCCTTGAATATACTTTACTGAACAGTAGGGTGTCCCAAAATTGCATAACTTCTGGGAATCTGGGGGCTCATCCTCCAAATGGTAGATTAGGATGTGCAGAACAAACTTTTGTATGGGGCCGACTAAAAAAAATCATGTTTAGAGGTTCCGCAAGCGCGATCTTTGAAAAAAGTCCACTTTCAAAAGATTTGATTTTAAATAAATTCTGGGTCCAAAAATTTTCATCTATTATATAAAATTCTCTTGTAACGGTGTTTGTAGTACTACTCCTCCGGAATGACCCAACCGATTCAAATGAAATTATTTTTAGAATATTCTGTAGGCATGCGAATCGGTTTATATCGAATAAAAATAACAAAAAGTCGCATCAATTGTCCGTAAAAATTAAATTTGTAGTTTTTTGAATGAAATAAAAGTCATGGCTTCCATTTTTTCGAGATTTTTTTTTCCTTTGGGCGGTTTGTTTTTCGTCTCCATGGGCGAGGCGTCGCTAGCAAACGTCGTTGCAAGATAATAGTAAATAACCAAAGCATACTGTTCATTGATTGCTGGAAAAATTTAAAAATTAGGTGCCTTTTTCTCAACCAAGTACCTATATTTCTTACGCACGTGGGGGCGATATGCAACTTAAATGTGTTTTTTTTCTTGCTTATTTGTACACAGCACATGGTAATAAATGACGCCTAAATGTGACATGGATTGATATTTTATAGATCGAATTAAAACCGTATAAACGATTTCAAATATTAAAACCATTTTCAATTTGTGTTAATTTAAGTAGGAAATTGTTGTCCAAAAAATATGAATTTGGTAAAGATAAATATGAAATAATGTTATGACACTTTGCGGACGTTTGAAAATAAGAAATTGTGAAGCTTTACAATCAATTTCGTATAATCCAATACGCCTAGAATGCAAGACGCATTAACTGAACAAGAGTCTATTCTATTCTATTTTGTTTAATTATAGAGGATTTTAACCAAATTGGTCATTCGTTCTCTCAACAAAAGTCTGTTCTTTGAAATAGATTAGATAGGATTGAAGTTTTAAAAGGCCGAATAAACTATTTGATTTTTTGCAAACGTAAATTGAAGTTATCAATAAAATAATCTTCTTTTTAATAACAAAAAGTGAGGATATGGATTTTTTGGAAGAATTTTCAATTAAGGAAGTAGACTTGAGCAAGTGCAAACTAGCAACTTTTACAAAAAATGCATAAATTATTTTTTCATCTAAAAATTGTTGGGCCCAAAAAAATTCGATTAAATAAACTTAACTCTTTTTTTTAAAAACATTCACCAAAAAACTGCTTACACGTTTACTGTTTGTTTACACACAATTCAAGTAGAAACTTAACATGAAAAGTGTGTTTTTTTTACATATTTTGGCTATATAGAATAGACTTTTGATTCACTTTTTTGTTGAACAGTTTTTTTGTGATTGATATTCCAGGGGCAGCAGATTTTTTATGATGAACTTTTAATATGACCTGAAAGTGTTAAAAATAATATTAATTCCTGTGATTTCTTAGGTGGAATAAGCGAAAACGCGCCATTTAGCTATGAAACATCTACCATTTAAAAATTTTATCTCCAAAATGGCCAGAAAGGATATCCCGAGTGTTAAATCTGAAGCGGATATTCAAAATTATTATAAAGGTCTTTGTAAATCAAGGTCTTTTGGTTGAACAGCATTCAGTAAAATTGAAGTACCAAACATTAATTTATTTCGGAGAAAAACTTAGGATATGTATATCACTGAAAGTTTATAAAACAGACAAACAAGAACAAGTATTAAATTCATTTTAAAGTCTTTTCACTGACGCATCTGAAAAAGACCTATGTGTTTTCACTTGCCCCAATAAATGGGACAAATGTATACTTCGATATTTCTTTTTGTCAATACAACTAATATTTTTTTTTTGACAATATTACTTTTTTCAGAGAAATTAAAGTTGAACTGTGGTGATTAGGATTTGACCGGTGTTTCATTTTTGAAAATTAAGATTTACAGTAAAAAAGACACATAATTTTTATTAAGGGTTTGTTTATATGATGATTTCCAGAAAACTAAATGAACTCATCAAACCTTCGAAGCCTGTACAGATTATTTCTTTTCAATCTATTAAATTTAAAAAAACCTGCTTTTCAATTAAATATTATTAAATCTTAAAAATATAACATAATCCTTAATAAAATCGCAGATCACCACCAACAATGTTCAGGAAATTTTGAAATCCGAACTGCTTCAATTAAAATCTTTAAAATAATAGGTGAATATATCTAAACATATGTTTTCCTCTTTTCAAAACCAATCGATTCTTTGATTCATAGGGTTAAAGTTCAAAAGAATTAATTTGCATTATTTGCTTGAATAAAATAAGGAATTTGCAATACACAAAATCGCCATTTAATGCCATGACAAGTGCTGTTTGGGAACACTTTAAGTTAAAATGTGTGAAATCTATAACTTAAGTATCAGGCGAATCTTTTTGGAAATGATTTTGGTGAAAATCTGGATTTTAATTCAAACTGCTTCGAAGGATGAGGATGGTGAATAAAAAACTGTTTGAAAATAGTTAGTAAAAAATCTTTTCTTATGTTTTTTAATTCTTCAGCTCTAAAAAAATTCACCATCCAAAGCTAATTGGGAGCTGAAAGCGCTGCGTTAGGCACTATATTCGGCAAATACTCCATAAATTGTCTCGATATTAAAAACAATATAACAAAATGGAATAAATCTACTGAATGGAATACAGCAAATGAAACATACATATTATCAACATACAGTTATTTATTGAACAAGTTACAATAATTGGATTTTTAAAGACCCGTTGAGTCTTTAATTCTTTAATTTTTTGGTTTAATTTTGATATAAATGAGCGGGACGATTCGAGTAAAGGGAAAGAAGGGAAATGTAAAGAAAACTAGGAAAAATAGAAAATGGACGCCAAGTTGAACATGGTAAGACGAAGTTTACCGGGTCTGCTAGTTAAATTTATATATTTTATATTTTTTAAATTTTGTTTGAGTTAAATACTATACGTAAAAAATGAAAAATGAACCAAATTTGCATTAAAATCTATAACAAGCTAGCTATTTCCAAGAAAAAAAATTTTTTTTTTGTCCAAAAATTTTGTATTCAACTGACCAAAATGTGTACCCAGCGTAAAATATTTTTAATACCAATGCCATCAAAAGATGCAAATTTTTGTGCACTTAAACTTTGCTGAACAAAACATGTTGTTTGTATCATCCTGTGAAGAGCTGTTCACGGTTGAATCCTTAATAAAAATCACAATTTAGGAAATTTTTTGTATTGTATTTTGGTTACAATTGTCCTGAAAAACGCAATGAGTAAAATGTACGACAATTTGCCACAAAAATACAATCTTTGAACAGCCATAACTTTTTTGTTTCAAGTCCAATCGAATTGCAGTCTTCAGGTCAGGTTCAGGTCTACAGTCTTCAAGCAATCGATTGGTAAAGGCAAAAATGTATGATGAAAAACCAAATTTTCATGCTTCTTTAGAACACTATGTCTCGGAATCCCTTTCACACTTGAGATTCAGTACAACCCCTTCCTGTTATCCGATTCCGCTCAAATTTGGCATATGGCCTTCTGATGACTCCATTAAACCATCCAAGTCTTTTTTGCAAGTATTTTGATTTTAAAGTAGGTATTTATTATGACAAATTTGATAAATTAAATAAAAAATTTCCTAAATTGTGATTTTTATAAAGGATTAAACCGTGAACAGCTCTTCACAGGATGATACAAACATTATGTTTTTTTCAGCAAAGTTTAAGTGCACAAAAATTCGATTCTTTTGATGGCATTGGTATCAAAAATATTTTACGCTGGGTACACATTTTGGTCAGTTGAATACAAAATTTTTGTACAAAATAATTTTTTTCTTGGAAATAGCTTGCTTGTTTTAAATTTCAATATAAATTTGGTTCATTTTTCATTTTTTTACGTATAGCATTTAACTCAAAAAAATTTAAAAAATATAAAACATATAAATAAGATCTGCTTTGAAAACGATGAAACGATTCTGAAACATTAATTTTTTACAGAAGTCGGTTGCAATCCAGCTAAGTTACAACAGCTCGAATGAGTGAATTCACGTCACAAAATTTGATATATTGTAAAATTTTATTAGATCATGCTCTGAAAGCTGTTTTGACCATCCAGATGGTCGGATTTTCACAAATTAAACATAATTTAGGTGATTTTTTTTTGATTTTTTTTTTCAATTATAATAACAAATTATTAAAAAAAAAATAAGTAAAAACATTTTTTTTATAAAACTTTAAATAAAGACTGTGAGGAAGAGTAGTAATTTTTACGTATAATTCCTCAATGTGTAGTATGTATTCCAATGCCAGTAAAAATAAAAAATAAAAAGTCAGGAAAATATACGGAAAATTTGTGATTGTACAAGTCGGAATGAAAAAATATCACTTTAAAAAATAAACATAAAATTTGAAGGCTCTGAAGAATTGTTCAGAATAACTCGAAATTTTGTGACGTAAATTCAGTACACAAGACTGTTCTGTTTAAACTGAGTGAATTCACGTCACAACTTTAAAGAGGCATAACTTTGTTCGTTGTTGTTCAATCGAGAAGTAATGAACATCAAATTGTGCGTAATTGTTTTCTCTACAACTTATTTGAAGACATTGATATCCTATTTCTACCGAAAGAACAGTAAACTGAAGTAGTTTGTACTGAAGTCAAAAATGATTAATTCTTGCGTGAATTAACGTCACAAAAGTAATCGAAAACAACACAAACAACTTTATATTTTTTTTATGACCAACTTATATTGATATTGAAGGAAACTCAATTTGCAACCGTTTGTAAAGTTTGTTGCAAACGGTTGTTTTTCATATTAAAGTAATTTGGTTGACTTCTAGAATGATATCAATTACATAAAGACGGAATATGTCATAAGTGACTTTCGATAATTTAAGTAACGGATGCTTTTTTGGATTCTTAATTCTAGAAGTTGAAGTGCAAGGAGGCAAGTGAATATAACTGTATAAAATGTTCGGAAATTTTTGATTGACATCAATATGTTTCTATTGGTGTATTTAAATAAATAAAGTGGTTGAAATGGTTAAGAACTTTTACACTTCAAGTGTGTCAAATTGACATTCAAGTTCTGATAAGAGGCTTTTTCCAGGGCATTAAGGGAGCGTCCATATCAAAAAGTTAATGATGCAAAATGAAAAATTTCATGAATTCAATTAAGATGGATGACAGTTCTTTAAAAATACTTCCTGGACGAGAGGCCTCAGCCCAAAATTCTAAACAGACGTATCCAAAACGTGATTTTCAAAGACAAAATTGCCGTTTTCACCCCCTCGAGAAAACGGTTGAGTTTTTAATGTTTCGATTTTGAATGCTACCCAGTACAACCAGATCGAATAATATTTATAATTTTTCAATGTTCGCATTGATTTTTTTAAATCATCTCAGTTTTAGTAATAAACTTATCGTAAAATGCATACATTTTCAGTAGTGACTTCATTCCTCGAGCCCGTATTCTAATTGTTAAGGTTTGTAATTGTTACTTGTTTGAAAACATCCTTCAGCCATTAATTTGAAATAGGCACATATATCTTGTAATTTGTAGTGATTGAACCGCAATATGAAATAATTTTAGCTTCTCTATCACTCATTGCTCCCTAAACACCAAAAAATTCCAACGATACCATGCTTAAAAATTTTACGGTTTTTTTTATCTACTAGAATGAAGATTTTGCAAACGCAATGCGCGTACATGACTCTTGATAATCGGTCAAGTTGCAATCGAATGTGTAAAAAATGTTGATAGTTGAAAATTTAGATAAAGTTTTCGAGAAACAAAATCTATTCAAATTTGTCATAATAATCTGGCAACCCTGATGAGGCCAAATTCAAATCATATATCGAGGTTATTGCTGAGGCCAACCAGCCATCAACAAGGGTATATACGGTCGAGAGTATTGAAGGCTGGTTGGCCTCAGCTATAACCTCGAAACTTTATTTAGGTTTAACCTCATCAGAATTGTCAGGTTGTTATGACAAAAATGAATATTTTCTCGATAATTTCTCGAATATTTTTACTCAATTTTTGCAGATTTTCAAGAATCATGTATGCGCCTTGCGAATGCAAAAACTTCATTCGAGAAGATAAAGAAAATGTAAAATTTATAAGTATGGTATCGTTGAAAATCTTGAGTGTTTAGGCAGTAACGAGTGATAGAGAAGCTGAAAATGTTTCATATTGAGATTCAATCACTACAAATAACAAGAAATATTTATGTGCATATTTAAAATTATTTGCCGAAAGTTGTTTTCAAACAAGTAACAATTACAAACCTAAACAAATTGAATACGGACTCGAGGAATGAAGTCACTACTGAACATGTATGCATTTTACGATAAGTTTATTAGTTGAACTGAGATATGAAGAGGACTTTTCAAAACTTTGTTAAATTAGCTTAAACTTATGATTTTTATAATGATTCTGATTGAAAAATGATTTGACTTGACTGATCTAGGTAGCAGTCAAAATAAGAACATTGAAAACTCAACCGGTTTCTCGAAGAGGCGAAACGGAAATTTTGTTTTAAGAAAATCGCCTTTTTCGGTACGTCCATTTAATACAATCAATCGTTTCATTCTTGTTTAGAGGTTGGGGCTAAGCCCTTTCGGTAAGGAAGTGTTCGTAAAGAACTGTCAATATCCTAATACTATCGTCCGTATATACCCTTATAGGTCCCCCCAAGATTATTAATAGATTTCATAACCAGATGAAAATATTGATCTCTTAAGTTTGTTTACGCTCTTCTGAACCAAAATAATGAACAATTTAACTTGCTTAAACATAAGCCTAAGAAAGGGTCGTCGTATTTTAATTCTTCCTTCTCAACACTCTTTACGAGATCACTTTAGTGCCGTATCCGCGACCCTCGACGTAAGTATAATATTTATGATTGATGGTCATCATATCCGCTGTCATCTGTAGAGCCATTAACCATTTACGATTATTAAAGGCAGAGGCAACCATGCCACAAATATGCACTTTATTGTAACTGCTCTGCTAGCTGTTGGTTGATAGAAGTTGGTCGCGTGATGGAAGTACTTCAGCCTGTCAGCCTTTTGACGCATCCAGAACGGGGAGATCTGAATCCTCCAGAGGCCACCCGGGCAATATTCCGGTTCCGGCTCGCAACAACTGCAATATACGATAATGTTCCCCCTTTCTTCTACTACATTTTTGCTCCAAGCACCAAATGATGATCATCTGGCACATCTCCTTGATGGATTCGAACGGTGTCAAAGAGCGAACGGCTAGATGACTGGCTCTGGATGGTCTATGATATGAATAGTGTCTGATGAACGCACCCCCCATTTTCCCCTTTCTGGTTGAAGAATTTTCTTTACTATACTAAAGCTGTTCGCTCTGGGATCGGATGGTGAAGGATGAAAAAACAACGATGCTTGCTAGGGGGAATGAACAACAACCATGCAACCATGCTGACGCTTGGGATGGAAACATTGACACCAAACTCGTCACGACGAACGTCTTGTCATCTTCAGGGTTTCTACTACAGGACCAAGTAGCATCATCTATCGAAAGTCAATTGCTGCTGGCAGCTGAAGCTGCCTGAACGTGACGCCATCGACTTGCATTTTAATGGTGGAACAAGTATTACTTTTAACGATTATTCCAGCTAAAGGTTTTTCTGTTGAAAGCAATGTTTTCGTTTCGAAGCAACAGGTACCAATGATTTTTTCATGATAAAACTTTAAAACATTCCTCATTTTTGAATAATATTGATTCATGAAACTTTGAACGTTGATTTTTTAATGAATTTGTAAAATTGAGGTGTTTTCTTTGTTTAGTCATCATTTGAAAGGGAGTTGTGACCAATGCAAAGTAGCCCAGAAATTTAGCGGGAAACAATTATCAACGTCTTCCCCTCAAGTTTAAAACAGAGTTGAAAGTTTTCCGATCATGATTTTAAATTGTTATTTACTAAAGTGAGTATCAATACAACAGCACAATGAATTTCGTTGTTACGCTCAATGCTTTCGATGTCAAACTAAATTCGCTAAGCATCACATCGAGACAAAAAATCACAAATCAGATTTGTTTCGGTCATCCTATTGCGAAATCTTCAGTATTTTCCCATCTTTTACCCTTTTATTTCCTAACGACATAATTTCTGAAAGTTCAATATAATTTGCAAATGCTTGAAACTTTTTAATGTGAATTAATACAATTGTTCTTCGCTAACGGAGCGCCATGTAAACGACACCAAACACTTCGATAAAAATATTTTATAGAACATTTTTTACATCGAAAACGTTACACCTCATGGGACCTACGGACAAAAATTAAAAATAAAATGTTCCGGTGTACACAACATTGCGTTATGAATTTTGTGAACACCTCTTTGACTTAAGTTTATAATATTGAGTTGCCAATCCGGCGCTTTGGAATAAAATTTTAAGAGTAAATCATCAAGACGAAGACAATGATTCAAATGCAGATGCTATAGCAAAAGTAGAAAAAATGATCATATTTGGTGCTCTGCTGGTTGTTCAAAATACCTTAATAATGGCATCAGCACATGTATTTTAAAGCAAGTTTTCGATTTTTTTTCTGTATTATAGGAGGCGGAATTGCTGCGCTGCTGCCAACTGTGAATATCTAAAAGTTGGGTGATGAAAATGTAAACAAAAGGGACATAATTTTGTCCAAGTTAAAAAGTTTTAATTTTTCGCTTGGCTGATCATTTTAAGGGAAGTTTTATTTACCATCGGTTTTCTCGTGTTTTGTTACGGGATTGTTCATTCAGGTGAAGATGAAAACGTTTACGAGGCCATGTAAAACGTGGAGAGAAATCCATGAAAATTTAAAGACTGGAAAAGTAAGTAATTTTCTGATCAAACATTTTGATTGTAAAAACGACTTAAAAGGTAGCAGTTATGATAAGAGATCGAAAAAAGATCAGAACTATGCATGTGTTAAAGTTTTTATGAACATTTCTTCGTAGATTCTCCTTAATCAGCTGTTTAAAATACAATTATAATGTCGTTTCAGAGCAATATTATTCGGACAACAAGCCTAATGCCCATTTTCTGAGTCTTATTCGGAGGATTTTGGTACTTAGGGGAGATGACATCCATTTCCATACGATCAGCTTCAAGCCTTTTCCTTTTTCTTCGAACAACCTGATACATTCACCGGTAAAGAAACAAGTTTAAAAAAGATCAATGCAACCGTCTTGATGTGTTCAGCTTGTTCCTGAAATAACAATATGTACATCATTTGAAGAACTTTTATACAAGCAATATTCAATTTATTTATTTCCAACTCAGGCATTGATAAATACTATCGTTCTTTGCGCTTGTTTTGGTAATAAAAGATTATCAAAATCTTTTGTTACAAATGAGAAATCGTTATTTTAAGATTTTAATTTCCTACAGCACATTAGTGTACACCATTTTGAACACGAAAGTTTGGACTCAATGCACACAAAAACCGAGCAAAAAATTAAAGAATATGTGGAAGAACATTATAATAAACTTGATTTTACTGACCTTTTTATCTAAAAAATGCTCAAGATCGTCCAAAACGTTTTTTTAAAATCTCACTATTCTCGAACAGCTTTGTTTACATTTCGCTTCACCCAAATTCGCTGTCAAATTTTGTTATTCCATCGCCTATTGAAATTTGATGAGCAAAAAAATGGCTTGCTGATCTCATTATAAAATATATGACAAGAAAAAAAATACGATATTCAATTCAATTTTTCAAGGGCTTAGAAAGAAAATCTTATCGAGATTCACATATTATAGATAGATTTTTCTGTATTTTAGCTGTTGACATTAAAATAGAGGCACTTCTTCAAAATTGTACTAAGGACGATAAATTCGTCTGATATCATTCTTCGCTTGATTCAAACTTCTTGTTTTCATCTTAAGAATTAAAAACGCTACTTTTTTAAATCAAGTGATTCTTTCTCAATAAAAAAAATTAAATGATTGAAGTCACTCCGTCATAAGGTGTCATTTTTTTCAATTAAACTAGACTCGTTGAACGAGATTTATTCGAAATTAAACGATTTTCGAACATGCCAGAAACAAGTCCTTGACATTCTCAAACGAATTGTTAATAGAAATAGTCACTAAGAAGCCTTGCAAAAGATCCGGAACAACCCTAAGAGATAACAATCTCAAAAACAAATCCTTGAGCTTTCCGATTTCATATTGCCTACTTCGGAATAACAATTAAACAAAAATTTACAAAAATTTTTGCTTGGTTTTTTGATTTCTTGAAATGTACGTAACAATCGTTTGAAAAAAAAATACATTAGCAGAGCTTAAAACTATCGACAGCCTTGCGTGAATGTGAAATTTCTCTCCATTCAGAGTCTTCCGTTTTCGTTTCCTTCATTGCCTTCTCTCAGTCAAAAAGCTCTCTCTGACTGACGGCGTTTACAATTTTCTTTCGCTCATCTTCCCATTCGTTTTAGTCTACGGTCACAGTCACTTCGAGGACATGACTGTGAGCTTCGATGCAAATTCAGTCATTTCAATTTTGAATGAATGGAATCCGTTTGAGAGAAGTTGAACGTACGCGTTGTTCCCGGCGCTAAGCTATCAAATTAATAGCGGGTAAACGGCAAACGATAGAAACTTTATGTCTTTGAGAGAATTTATTTACGCAACAAGATCTTTCATATTGTATTAAAAAATAAATGATTGATTCACATAGAAGAGAGATAAAAAATATTTTGTTAAAATACTACGTGTATACACCTGATTCATTTAATAGATCTGTAGATCGTGCAGTTAAAAAAAAAATTGTCGAGGACATCACAGAAATCGAATGAAAAAACAGAAAAATTTATAAGCAATTTAAAAAATGAAATGAGAATTTTTCAGTATTTGTTAATCTTCTAGAACCCAATACTTTTTTCCCACAAAAGCCTTGTTTTATGATTACAAACAAGGTTTATTCTACGAAAAACTTTTAAGATGAGACAGAAATTTTGACAATTGCATAGGAGCTAAAGAAATTCATTTTCAGTACTTTTTCGATTGTAGTTTCTATAATCTTCAACCAATTTCTCCTAAATTTTGAAATATATAAACCCTGACCAGTAGTTATATTTTTAAGTAGGTTTTGTTGAAATTTTTTTCTCAAATAACTGAGATATTTCAACTAATACTAAAAGTAAATGTTGTACATATTTTTCGAATTGTTGGTATACATTCCCAACCCCACCTTTAAGCGGGGTTCATCTCTCCTAACTAACTGTTTCATCTCTCCTACCTAACTTAGGAATTTGTCTTCTATAAAAATCAATCCAGAATGGCGGTAACTTTTTAACCTTACTGCCAATAATTTTTAAGATCGAAAAACTCATTGACCAAGGATTTCTGAGGCTACCAAATTGATCATTTATCGAAAATTATGGTCAATTTTTAGTTTTCTTATTTTTTTAAACTTTTCTTAGCTGTTGCTTTTGACAACAGCTTATCAAACCATTTGCATTAGTATGGTTTGTTAGCTTATCATATTTAGAAAGATTCTGCGAAAAAAGTAAATATTAATCATTGTAGTAAAAAAAATTGGTTTTATGGCGATTTTAGTAGAGCCCGTCAGGGTTGAATAATTTATTTTTTGAATAAGTTTCAGAAATTCAGTGTATTGATAAGAAATATTCAAATTGCTAAAATACCCAACTTCGTTGAACATTATAGAGACAAGAGAATTTATACCAATTCAATGCCCCCAATTATTACTTCAAGAGTATTTTTTATTATTTGATTGAATCATTCAAGTTATCTGCTTTTCAATGATGTAAAAACGAAACATTAGATTCCATTTGTTTATTTGTATACATTCAATCACTATTGAGTTATTTCTGTTGTTGTGATTTATTATTCATTTATCGACTTTTTCTAGGTGAAAACGCCTCAGTTTGCAATTCAACTAATGAAAATTAATGTTTTGTGAGCCTACATCGTCTGAAAGTTTATAACTTTGAAAAATGAATCCATGAATAAAAACGTACGAACTCAGCCGAACTCTATAAGTTGATTGAAAATAGGCATTTTTCCCTTCTCGATGAATTTTTAAGATGTTTTTCCATAGAATACGAAAGTTTTTGTTATGTAGATAAATTGTCTCGAAGACATCAAGTGTCTATCATTTACCGTCTAGCCGCTATTAATTTTTATCACTTTTATCGGTACATGCAAAGTAGCACAGGCGAATATGATTGGCTCACACATTCAAAGAGGATCCAATTGAATGATTTTTGAACGTTTGATCCTGTCACGACTTTGTGGAACGAATGAGTGTGAAACGAATGGTGAAACAAAAGAGAAGACATTCACAGTCAACAAGAAGCTCACTCTCTCCAAACGGAGATTATTTCATCGACTGCCGAAGAAGATGAAAGGGAGAGCTTTTTCTCTCACATTCAACCCGTTTTCTGTCAATGAAGGTGACTGTTTCGAGCACTGTACATTAGTCATTATGATTACCTACTTATGAAGAGTTCATTTTTTATGTATTTGTCTGCTTACCAAAAGGGGGTTTGTGGATAACTCCAAACTGAAGAAATAACCGATTGGATAGAAACTGCATACCGCCGATTGCATTCAAATAAGAGAGAAAATTTTGTTATTTCCTCATGCTTTTCACAAGTTATCGAATCCAGCCATTTGCCAAACAGGGAAGTGGTTTTGTCAAAAATAAGGACACCATGTAGAAACATTAGGATTTTTTCGATATTCTGATGATATATCTGTAAATTCCATAAAAATTTTTGATATTTTTTTTTTGAAAATCAGAACAATTCAATACTTTTTAGAGACCACAAAAAATATCAGGACATATCCGGACAATGAAAAAAACAGGACGATCTTGCGAAAGTCAGAACCAATCCTGGACATCTGGTATCTCTGTTTGCCAAAGCTGAAATGCGTTGTCATTGTAATGGTTTATTCGTTGGTTATAAACTTTTTTTTTTAATTTTCAAGTGAAACAAATCTATTTTTTCACCTGATTATATGTTTTTAAGAATAAGGAATTAGTCTCTTAAATTATATTTCAACTCTACATAGCTGCGTGAGATTTTCAACTGCAAATGAGTTTATGATTATTCAAAATAATGAAAAAACTATTCAGATTTCGATAATTTAAATTTTAGTTTGCCATTGTCATTGTGTCATTATGTGTTTTAAAAAGAGTATTTAGCTTTGAAATTTTGATATTTTCGATTCTTTGTCCATGCTGAAAATGCAAATATTTTACCTCCACGTTTTTAACAGATTTAAAAGTTCATTACTGTGGGCCATACAATTTTACTGTCATACAGAATTCTTACCAAATTTTACTGTTATACTGAATTTGCATGTCTTCAATATCCCGAACACGATGTGAGACTTAGCACACCGGAAAAACGTTCTCATCCCAAGTGTTGTCAAAGATCAGCCCAAAAATAATTTCGTTGTTGTCGTAACCGATGGTCATACAATTTCAATTAACATCTCCTACTTATAATTTTTTTTTAAATTCACCTACAACTTGCAACGCGACCATTATCCGTTTCAATCTTTTTCAAACTGATTCGCAGACCATCGAGATCTGCTGATTTAGTTTTTCTTCTCTTTCTCTCGTTTTAACAATTGTATATACTTCTCTCTCTCTCTGTGTTCCATTTTTATGGATTTGAATTGCTCTCTTTCCATCACCAATTATCAAACACTGATATTAATCTTCAGTTAGTTTCCATTCTTTTCATCATATTATTATTATCCATTTTACACTTATTTTTATCATTATTCACTACAGTTGTTTATTTAGAAACGTAAACGAAACGTTAATTTGCAGACAACGTCAAGAAAAAAAACCAAGAAACAAACTTATTCACTTGAGACAGAAATATGATACATTAATTCTCATTAAATCCTGATAAAACTCAATTTGTAATTGTATGTTCTTTAGGAAGATGTCTTAAAATGGTAAAACTGGTATTCAACAAATATCAGGTAGAAACTGGCAGTGGTTTTGAAAGTTGTGATAGGTTTAGTTTCTGCTGAACTGGAACACTTGTTTTAGTTCTATCTTTTATTTTTCAAGAGATTACGCAAACAATATTTTGATTTCTTTGATGCCTCCAAACTGGCATCTTTGCTCTCGCAAAAATAGTTTTTCGGCTTTGGACTCTCAGGATGAGAAAACGTCAACATCAGGGATGCAAGATGGTTCTGTCAAAAATAAGGACATCATGAAGAAAAAAATCAGGACCCCACTAATTCTGGCTAATATCCCACTAATATTGCCTGGCCTGCAGTTTATACAGAAAACACCACTTAAATGTCCTCTGAACCGGAGATTATTAGGTATCAGTTAGACTATTTTATTACAGATTTGTTCAATATCCCGATGATTTAACCATTAATTCAATTTAAACTTAGATATTTTTTTGAACATGCATCGGAACAATTGAGGATATTTTAGAGACCATTTTCAAAAATCAGGACAACTCAGGACATTTTGAAAAATTTGGAAGGTCTGTCGAGAATAAAAACAAACCCTGATTTATCAGGACACTTGGCACCTCTGGTCAACACTCAAGGCAGTTATTTCTTGTGATGCTTACGATGAAATTAATTAACATCACAGTGGAATTTAAAGAGAGAAAATCTCTCAAAAAAATCTACGGGCCACTTTTAATTTGAAACTCTTTCGGTGAACCGCAGCCTAATAAAATTAAGGTAATAATAGTTTTCAGAGCTGTACGAAACTTTAGACAAAAACAAAACTTAAAAATGTTAAAAAAATGATTTTTTGTACTTGCATAAACATTTTTTTTTTAAATTTAAGGATTAAACTAGCCAAAATGGTGTGAGTTTATCGCTAAATCTTGATCATTTTCCAATAATTGTTATGTTTTAATTGATTTTAAATATTTCGCAAATATTCTTTTTTTACAAAAAGGCAACATCCTTTGCTTTCTTTTATTTTTATTAAAAAACAAAGAATTTTGAAAACCCCCTTTTTTGTTGAAACCGATGTGTAATTTTTTTCTTCATCACTTCCATTTGAAAGTTTCATGGAGTTTAACCATAGTGATTTTTAGCTGTTCCAATTTTAGAAAAATTTTTTACAATTTATTAAAATTTTATTGTGAAGCCATTTTTTCTCTTAAAACGGTGATATTTTTAAGTTTGAAGTTCCGTATGAAATAACGAAAAATTCATAATTTCACAGATTTTCAACCAGATACGTCAATGTTACAGTTAACGTTTTTAATTCAAGTTTTTTTTTTCAAACATTTAATTAATTAAATCAATTTAATTTAGATAACTCTGAAAAGGGCTTTCTTGAGCTGAATCACAAGATTTCAAGGGCTTTGGTAATGTGGATTGCTAATTTTGAAGTAAAGTTACTCCATTTAATGATTGTTTGGAATGAATTGCCTATGTAATTTTTGAAAATGGTATCACACATAACACAAAACAAGAAAGTTCACATTTTTCTGAAGTCATGTCAGAACTGATTTCAACTAATTCAAGGAGGCTGAATCCAAATATTCAATTTCTTCTTTTGTTAGTTCTAGTTTTCGAGATAACTTTAAAAAAAGGAAAAAAATTGCTGTTCAGTTTGACAAGGCCTCAAGACTTCAAGTAATTTTGAGTTTTGCGAAAAAAGTTCAAATAGTCTTTTATTTGTTTACTTTTTCTAATTGATTGATCTTTCAAAGAAGTTTAAATGAAATTGTATCGAAGATAGTTTTTGAAGCATAAATCTTATCGTTTTGCAGGTTTCAAAGAATTTGTTTCAAATAATCAAGTTTTTTCCAACTCTCTGCAGTGATGCCAAAAATACTATACTTTATAATTATTTTCCAAATTTTTAAAACTGTAGAATTTTGTTTTTTTAGATCGTGCGTCATCAACATCAAAATATTATTCTTCAATTGAATTTGCAAAATTTAAATCAGATTTTTCAGTATCTCTTTAATCTTCATTTTTTGTTTTAATTTCAAAATGAATGAACCGAGTTTTTAATTGCAGTTTTTTTTTTAATTTTTCAACAAATTTACCGAATTTGAAAGTCAAACTATTTAAATTTTTAGAATTATTTTGATAAGTTTGTCTTTGTTTTTCAATTTAATTTTTGGTAGTTCATGAGACCAAGTTTTAAACTACTTTAATTTTTTTTCCTAATCAAACATTTATATTTCAAATCGCGACTATTTTTTTTGTCAAATTCAAACTCTACAGCGGAAGATTTCAACCAACCCTCCAGTTGGAAATGAAGAAATGAAATGTGAAATAAACATAAATAACAATTATAATTTTTTCTTCAACAATTCATCATGCTTAATTTTTTACCTGATCTGACATTTATTTAAGAATAATTTTTTTTCCCGGAATCTATATTTTGAGAATATTTATTTAAAATTTTCAAACCTGACTGATAAGAAATTATTTTGAAGTGAATTTCTAGTTCAGAATTTTTCAATGACTTACCAAAAATATCATGGATTTCAAACTTTCATTTTGATTTGTTTTGACTTATTTTATCTGCACAATTTATAATATTGTAAGTTTGTTTGAAAAATTATGAGTAAAATGATGTTAGAAAGCCATTTCATTATTAATTTATTATTAGCTGACCAGAAGGGCCTGCTACAATAGCCCTCGAATCCCTGGTCAAGCCACGGGGATTCTGGTGAGGGTGTGCCTCATGCGGCCTCTTTTGGTAGGCTCAGCGGAGCAGAGGTTACGGAGAACCTCGGGTCGGCTATGGCAAGGTTGTGACGCTGGTCGAAAATCCAAAACACCGGTCTTTGCTATTAAATTATTTACTTGTCCTACTTACATTCGTGTCTCTGTGTTAAGTGTAGTGTGTGGGGTGGCCGGCCAACTGGAACTCTGCTGCGGGATACCTCGGGTTTTGGGGTTTGCACGTGGTGCACGGGATCAATGGGGGTGCTTATGTTGCGGTTAGGGACCTCGGGGAATCTTAACAGGGCTCGCTTCGGCTGAGCGCTGGCTGCTGCTCGCCGAGCAGATATCTCTAGTCGCTGGCAATTGTCGCACACCCTTTCACTCGCCGGTCAACCTCCGGAAAGCACAAGTAAGTGTCGATCTCGGCTACTTCCGGGATTGGCTGCTGGTTGACGATGGCGGTCGGGCGTATTGGGCGACGATGGGAAGGCTGCTGCCTCGAGACGGACCTGGGCAATTTTCGCCTTGTAATAATAATGGGTCCTGGAACCGAAAGGAATTAGCGAATTGGCGCGCTACCGGGAATAAGATCTATTACCTGATCTCTTATAACAATTTGCACAGGGACCTTTTCCACTGTCCGATGTAGCTTGTACGGAAGTCAGAATGGAAAAGACCCTGTATTTCCCAGTAGCCAATTTCCGCAGTTCCCTTTTTTAATTTTTCAGTAGTGATTGTATCTTTATCGTTTTCCCTTTAGCGTGCTGTCTCTCTCTAGTCAACATCCCTTTATTCCAGTTTTGTGTATATTTTGTGGTAAGTGTTTTGTGGAATGTGTTTTAAAAATTTGATGTGACCGTTAGGAGTTCCCTATCTAATCTAATGATTCATTATACAATTTTAATAGTTTTTATTAAGGAATTTTATTAATCTTTATTATTTAATACTCTACTATACGGGACATGTGACATAAAACAGATGCTACATAAAACACATAACATCTAGGCGTTTACCTAACAAAATGAGTACTCTTCGTGAGTGGCATAGGGTAACGTCTCAAATGGTAACAAATTGTGTATTTTTGGTATTGTTATCATTTTTAGATAAATTTTAATCCCCCCTCATTTGAAATGCTTTGGATGGGTCCTTCACACGAGCTTGCAATTTGAGGACTTTTTTGACAAAACTGTAAAATACAAATACACAAATTGACTCAATTATCATCTTTCCCAAAAACCACGAGTAATTTTGAATTTTGAAAAAAAAAAGTTATAGAAGATTACTTTTTTAATTTTTTATCCAAACCTGCAAAATATACGGGAATTGAGGAAATTTTGAAGAAACATTAAACTAAATAGAAACTCTACTTATTTGTCCCACGTCATCAGATGCGTACATCAAATGCAGCAAACTTAAGGAGAAGATGCTTATAAAAATTGTTTCTAGCTATATTTCATTTCTAGACCACTGTGCAATGGACGATAAATTTGGTACCGCAGCTTTATTTAAGGGGGGGAATAGGGTCCAACACTTTCAAAAAATCGATTTTTTTATTTTTTTTATTTTCTTATTGTAAAACATTTCAAGAATGTTGTGTCAAATTTTCAAGTCAATTGAAGCAAAACTGTAGAAGTTATAGGCCTTTATCTCCTCGTATCTAATACTGCAAAGAAGCAAGATCAGAAACTTCAAACGCGTTTTTCTCGAAAGCACATTTTTAAAGTCCGTGGACATCGTCATTTGAAAACTACTTATCCGATTCTTTTCAAATTTGGAACATATTTTCTACATATAAAATACCAGACCCCGACGTTTTTCTTTTTTTGTTTTTTTTTACTTTGGGGAAATTTTACAGATAGAAAATGGCGGATTTTTTCGTGAAAAACCGTAGTTTTTACTTCAAACAGCCACAAAAATTTCAAAAAAATTTTTTAAGTTAAATAAAAACGTTGGGGTCCAGAAAAACATCTATAAAAAATATTTTGCTCTGATTTTTTGACTTCAGATGATTCTGTGCTGAGATACAGTGTCCACCGCAAATCCTGTTTTCAAAAAGGCATCCTCGAAATTGCTCCGTCACCGGTTCATTTTTCAATATTTTTCTACGAAAAAATTACTAAATGTTCTTTTGACAATGCTTTGTATAATGCAAAAAATTTGAATACATTTGTTTGAACGATAGCTCTAGAAAAAAAATCGTGAAAATGGTGTTTTTTTTTACCCGTTAGACCCCACAACCCCCCCCCCCCCCCTTAAGTCAGGATTCCGTAAAAATCTAAAAAAAATCCGAAAACCCCGAACAGTATTAAATAGATTTTTATGACTTTTGGATCATAACAAAATTATGACATAAAGAAATTGATTATTTTACAAATAAATCAACTTCAAGTATTGTTGGATGTTTTTGGTGCACAAATCACTGTTAAATACTTTGCTAATGCTATGCTAATGCTATGCTAATGCTATGCTAATGCTTATGCTATGTTTATGCTTTGTTTTGTCTTTAAAGGACTTTTTATCCAAGTCATTAGTTCTTAAAACTTAAACGACGATTGAAAGAAAACGTTTGAATCACATCAGCAGAACCACTTGAATGGAATCGTCTCATGTGATGTGATGAGACGATGATTGTCTAGACAACTGCATGAGAAGCGCTCGTTTACCGTTGCTTCTGTCTTAATGATGATCGTGTGCTGTTCTCAACGTGGTTTCATATCTGATGGAAAAACCTCTCACACAATCACAAGGTGGTTCGCATGAAAACCATCATTGCCACGTGTTGAAGAGGCTGTTGAAAGTTGTTCTCCTTCTTGGTTGAATATTCACAACTCCAAATATGTCTTCCACTTTATCACTTCCAGGCGGCACCGCACACAACACACAATACAAGACAGCTTCTCAGCCTGATTCTAGGCAACCCGCCTCGTCTTTAGATGGGGAAGTGCAATCACAAACCTCCATAAAATGCGGTGATGGAAGGTGTTTTCGGGTTGAGGCTCTGAGCTTCCGGCTACGCTTTGTGCCCAGAATAAACAGCTTTCCAATTCTTTGCATCACCAGCATCAGCATCAACCGAACGCAACTAGCGCTAACGAATATGAAAGGAAAAAGTCTAAAGGCACCAAGAAGCAGCAGCAGCATCATCATCACCAACATCATATGTGGGTTTATAAAAGAAGAATGCACTTTTGAGATTTTCAGGAGAAAAAAAAAACTAGACGAGAATAACGAGGCTTCCTCGAGCTCGTCATCGTCACTTTTCAGTTAGTTTGTGATTTCTTTCTCGCTGTTACCTACTCTAGATTTCCTAAGGATGCAGCTTTTTTGTGCTGAAATGTAAGGCGTAAAGTGAAAAAGTGGATGTTTGCAAATTTCTTTTTTAAAGATTGTTCTAGATTCCTTCCACTAAAAGTCGTATCAGCGGATTTCTATCACATATGCGTAAGGGTGGGTTTTTTTCTTTTTTTAAATTTAGCTTTGAAACCCGTCATCTTTATATTTATCAAAAACACAAGAGGAAAGTTATATTCAATAAATAATTTTCAAAAATTATGTCGATTTGTGTACAAATCATTCGTCAGATTTCTTCCATCACTTCTGGTTTTGATGATATGGCTTGTTAATATTTAACAATTTATCAGTTTTGAAAAAATCCGCTAATTTGGACGTAGAATCACATCTTACGGTATCACTATTGAGAGGCAAATTTGAATTCACGATCGGATTCCGCGTCACGGATAAAGCTCCACTAAACATAATCCGCTCTAGAGTGTCAATATGAAACTATTGGAAATTCGGGCATGTAATTTTATTCGGGTCTCAAGTAACACAGATTAAGCCAAATAGCAATAGCAAGTTTTATAATGGTTTTATCATAGCATTTTTTTGCAGTTCGTTTTGTGACGGTTTAATCATGGCCATGCAAAAAGCATATTTCCTTGTTTTAAAATAGTTTTGAAAACGCTAATAAAAATTTTGTAAAACATACTGTTTTAGTTGTTTTGAAAGAGTTATGAATGCTCTTTTTAATCTATAATAAAACACGAACTTAGAAGTTTGCTCCAAGCTTTCTTTTGCATGTTCTATAATAGCACTCAGTACCTGATTAATAAACCGCCATAAAACTTAGTGACAGCTCTCGATGAAGATGTCAAAACAGGACACGCTCAGGTTAAATAGCACATTTGAATTGGAATTCTCATTTTAACACATTTTTGATAAGTTATGTGTGTTGGTTTTGAGTTAAAATTTAAAAAAATATATAAAATCTTTGAAAACTTCAAATTACCGGAAGTTGTTTCCAAGATGACGGCTTCTGCTGAACTTTGAAATTCTTTTAATCAATGGAAATCAAATAAAACCCCCACAATATGAGTATTGAGAGAAAAAGCTAAACTAGCAAATTTCGCTATCCGACGCTATAACAAAATCCAAGATGGAGGCTTCAGTTTACTTTCAAATGCTGTAAATAACAAAAAAACGCTTGAAACCTCCACCATATGGGTATTTGCTAAAGAAGAAAGTCAAGAAGTCAAATTTCACTATCAGACGCCATATTGAAAACCAAGATGGCGACTTTCGCTTTTCTTTTCAAAGTTATAAATTACTGCAAATCTAATGAAACATCCACAGTACGGAGTAGAATTCGAATTTCGCTATCAGACCTCAACTTGAAATCCAAGATGGCGGCATTCGATTAACTTTTAAAATCCTATAAATCATTGAATATCGCATGAAACCTCTGAAATATGCGTATTAGTTAAAGAGATAAGCAAGAAGAAGCTGATTTTCGCTTTTTGACGCCATCTTGAAATTCAAAATGGTGGCTTTGGCTGAACTTTGAAATGCTGTAAATCACTGGAAATCAAATAAAACCCCTATTATATGAGCATTGAGAGAAATCGCTAAATCTGACGTCATTTTGAAAGCCAAGATGGCGGCTTCCACTGAACTTTGAAATGATTTTAATCACTAAAAATCACATGAAATTTCCAGAAATTAACAGAATCTTTTTCACAACTCTTCATTTGGCATAGAAAAACTTTGCATATTTAAAAAAATTATTTAAAGTTATGAGTGTTTATAAAACCCCCAAGATATAGGTTGCCAAATTATGTGCCTCATGATTTCATACAAGCTATGATTTGCAAATTTATTGCGTTTGAGTGACTTATGAAAAATTCCTTTTCCATGTGAAATAGCAAGACAAAACTAAGCTAATAACGAGATGATCATAATTTTGCTATGAACCTTAGGTTTTCCACTGATGCAATTTGCGGGTCCTTGTTTAATTATGTAAGTGTGTTTTATTTTTAACAAGCTAAATAAAGAAGCATCTGATGTTATGTACGCATCAGATGCTTCTTTATTTAACAACAACATATAGAAATAAATGCTTACGTAAAGCAACAACGATGACAGTTGGATTGAGATTATTTCCTCAATACACAGCTGAGATAATTAGAGTGGTCACGTTTCCCCACTCTTCTCTATACATTCTCGATTAAACTTGTTCGTGTGTGTTGTATCTTAAATTACACACAATATTCATTGAAAGATGCCTTACTTATAGTACCATGTATTTTTTTAAAATTTGGGACTGTTCGTACAATAAAGTAACGTATCTAACACAAGTTCGTTCAAAATTCCCTGAGAAAAAAAAGAAAAAATCCATTGTCACCCCCATAAAAGGGATAAGTGAAGACTCCAGCATTCCCTTAAAATTTACTTGATAACTTTTTTCGCTTTATATCTATCAAGCTCATCTCTTCAGCATTTTTAAACAACATATTCTGAATTACATTGAAGAGCCACTGAACGTAATTTAATCAAAATTGATCCACTGCTGATTTTTTAATGATTTCTTTAATTTGAACTATTCGTAAAACCGTACCCACTTACCTCGGTGTACCTTAATTCTTTTTTCTCTCAATTCAAAAATTATATCGCCCTTCAGGAAAATTAACCGGAGAATTAAATCCTTTTTTCCTTAATCTTTGTAATGTTCACTTGTTTTGCTTCAAAAAGTGCTCAATTGTATTAAATTATTTTTCATCTGTTTTAATGAATAAACTCCAAAACCAGAACTGCTAAACAAAGCTCTGGAATCACTCAAAATAAGCTCCCAAATGCTTGGTACTTCGGAAAATTTTAAATTTTGTTTTATGAAACGTTATTATTAAGATTAAGGTCCAACATATTACTCTAAGCCGGCTCTTAAAGACTGAATTCAAAAAGCTTCAGCCGTTTTAAAGGTTGTTGCATGTTTTTTGATAAATTAAAGCAAGGTTTTTTCTTCTCATCTTGTGCCAGGCAAAGGAAAAACATGTGCACGAATAAGGCCCAGTTTTGTTTGGCCAGTTCATTGACTATGGAGGTTGTTGCAAATAAATTGTTACTAAAGAAAAATTTTAACGAAATCACATTATAGTCAAAATTCTCAAATATTTAGAAATATCAAATTGTTACGTTGAAAACCAATGTAAAAAAAACTAAAAATAAAATGTTTTTATCCAACAAATTAGTCTATCAGAAAAGTTGGGACTTTCAAAGGAAGGTCAAGATAAAAAAAAAAAATATTTTGGAAATTTTGAAGAAAAAAAACGTCAGCCGTGCTTTACAGTTGATCAGTTTTTCCGTTACTTTAAGTTTTTTGAAAATCTAACCTTTATTGATAGACTTACTTTTTTCAAAACAAAATAATAAGCACTGCTGTACTGTCAATATCTTCAAGAGTCAAATGTTTTTTTTTTAAAGTTTGGTTAATTGTATATCACAAAAACCCACGAGCCATGGGTCACGAATAAAGAGTAATAACTTTTTCTTGTAAGCTAAAAACTTCTAGCTGTTTATAAAATAAATAAAGGTTTAAGATCAAATTGAATTGAAGGGAATTTTTTTTTTCATTATTGCCTGAAAGTACTTTTATTATCATAACAAAATATTCGCTTTAAACAAAAAAAAACTTAACCTTAAATTACTCCAAGGCCGTGCGAACGGGGAGTTTCAGGGGTTCAATCCCCCCCCCCCCCTTCCCCCATTAAAATTTATTCCAGCTGAAATTTTGAGATCAAGAAACGAATTTACCGGTGTGATGAAAAATTATTTTATCACAAAATGTCTATGAAAGTTTGTGTTAACAAAATGTTAGAAAATTGGCATGCATCTTGCGGAATTTACTCCTACATTTTTCTGGGACAGAAAATTAAATCTTTCAATACTAAAAGACGTTCAAAAACAAAAACAAAAATTAAAATTTTAAATTCGCAATTAAATTTTTTTGTTGTATTGCAACTCAATATTGATTAATAAAAACCCTACCTGTTCTTTCGATAGGGACTTTATTAAGAAGTGTAATTTAACACACTCAGAATTTGAAACGAACAATTTTATTTCAAAATTCATTAATAGAATTCTAATCTAACACATTAACAAGCCAGTAGCCATGTGACAAAAGATTAAGTCGATTTGGAGTCATTTTTGAATTTCTCAAAATTTGGAGTATAAAAAGCTTCGTTCAGGTTAGAAAATTTATCCAGGATTTTTTTTCAGAATTTTTAAGCAACGTTTACATGAATAAATTTGAACTTTTAGGTTTTGCATGGAAAAAATATTTTGTATCGAAAAATCAACATCATTTTTCTTCTTCTGTGGATGGAATATTGATTTCAGGGTTTGAGAAATTCATAAATGATCCAAAATCGACTCAGTCTAATGTGACAGGTGACAGGCGAATTCTAAATGCTCAGCTACATTCAGAAGGGTTTTCTAAATTGAATAAAGCAACACAGTTCTCTGTTTTGCAAAGTGCAAAGAATTTAGATGCTTATTTTGGCTGCTTTAAATTCAAATTTGCCACATATGAAAAAAGATAAAAATCATTTGAGAAATTTCTGCACATTTTTGCCAAAACTATAGAACAATGCAAAACATATTGAAAAAAAATGCTTTTAACCCAATAATCAACTTTCCCCAAGATTGCAAGTAATTTTCATTTCTTTGAAAAAAAAAGTTAAAGATGATTTCTTTTTGTTCACTTTTCCGATATTTCAAAATACGAGAGTTTTAACAAACAAAAACATTTTAAATATTTCTCAAAGCAAAAATCGAATCACTATAAAGGCTTCAACAAATTCGTTAAATGAAATTAAAATTTTTTTATATTTTTAAATTTTTTCATGTCAAACATAATTGTGGATTATGATATTTTGAAGTTTTGAAGATAATTGTATCTCTGAAAAAACAATGTCATGGATTCATTTCTAAAGTTTAGATTCTAAACAAATAAATTCTTTATCACCGAAACAAGAGGTGATAGAGAAATCTAACATTGTTTTTTCAAATCAATCATTTTAACATAGGTACAACAAATTCATTCGCCCTGAGTTATCAATTAAATTTTATAGGTTTTTTTAAATAGTAACTTTTTATTGGAATTTTTTTTAATTTATATGTTGAAATACTAGTCTTTTGAATCTTCATATTTAATTTAAAAAAAAAAACCTAACTAAAAGTATTTTTTTTATCAATTTTCAATAAAATTTTCTATTTCATTTTCTAGATTTTTAAGTAAGTTTGGCATTGTTTTTCAGTTCTCAATTTTATGTTCATAAATGTGATCTTCATGGAAAAAATTGTATATATTTCAACTGACGGTTACCAATTCAGAGTTTGAAATTTCAAACTCTTAACGTTACACTTATTTTAATTTTTTTTTTATTTAAATTTAAATTAACAAATGATCATGATTTTCAATTAACCTTTCAAAAGTTCGAAAATTGATTCAAAGCATCAACTTTGAGGCTTTTTGAACCATATTAACTAAATAAGTATTTGATTTGTGCTTTCTATGTTAACAACAAAATTTTGAATTCCTTATTTTTATTTTTATCAGTTTCTTATCATTCAAGAGTTCAAAATTTACAAATTGTCTTTTGTCAGTTTATGCTTTAAATAATGCTTTTTAATTATAAAGTTATTATTGTGAACGTGAAATATGCACTTTGAATCAGTTAAATATTTTTATCTCGGACTTTGATCACTGACACTCGTGAGAGTTAGAAAAAATCTCTTTTGTTATCAAATGTACTTTAACCATAAACTATGTGCCCAGCAAAAATTTTTGTAGCTATACTTGTATGCTCTTTTGATAAACGTTCCTCAAACTTTATAGAATGATCGTACTAAAGTTGCAATAAAAAACAGCATTTACCTACCAAAGTGGAGGCATTAGCAATGTTGGATTACTTGAGAGCGATGTCAGCCTAAATCAATGACCCTTCATACGACCCTGTATCATTAAAGAAGACGAACGTTTCAATGATGTCGAGATGCAACTGTCAGCATCTCTAATTAGCAGATTAGAAAGAGATTGTGGACTATGTTGCTGTTAAATAATAAATGTTTAAGTAAACCGTTTTGAATTTCCGTAAAAGTCGCGTTAATAAATTGTGCCAAAAAACTTACCTGTGACTTGTGAATAAATCGAATAGAATTGTGTGTTTGATTATCGAGTTCACAATCGCCGAAGGAGCTGACCCAATAGCTCCATCCCAACAAGGAATCCCCCAAGGAAAAATACAGTCCACTAAGGTATCCCGCACCCCAACAAGCAACATTAAATTCATTTCTTTCTAAAGCGACGAAAACTACACCAATTGGGCCTTATCCGATACCTTATTCGTACCTTTTGGAAAAATGCAAGAGAGCGCAAAATTTTGCTCTCAAAGCCTTCAAATTGTTGCCAGCGATAATATTTTCAATCTCTCGCATTGGTCAATACTACTCAATTCCCATCTGATACTTTTATACAAGACTGCTTAAAAATTTTCATTTCAAGCTAATTTCTAGTTCAGAAAAAGGAACGTCATTTTGAATAATTTATTAATGACCTACCAAAAATAGTATAAATTGAAATTTTGATTCTTATTTATTCTGATTCTTATCAGTAATTTTTTTTTATTTGTGTAATGGTCTTCAATAGAATAACGGTTTTTTAAATCAATCACCTTATTCGTTGTGCATTTTTGGTATAACTTTTTATTATTAATCTAGTTAACCCATTCGAGACCGATTGCACACCGTGTGTGCAATGGAATTTTTGTGCCTTTGTCAGAACAATCTTTCATTGTGAGTTTACTATTGCTCGGAAAAATAATATTCTTATACCAATGGATTCCGCAAATGTTAGGCAAAATGTATTGGGAAGTGGTTTTGATGAAAATAAAACGACACAAAAGTTATCTAAGTACTATGAGTTCGGATGTCGTGAAAAGGCCTTCGTCTCGAATGGGTTAAACTGGAATTTTGACCCCCCCTTCCCCAATGTGCGAGCCCTTCACACGGGCCTGAATCACTCCCATATGCGTTGTGAGCCTATCAAAGCAATCAAAATCTGTTTAATCCAACTTGGGTTCCGTGGTTGAATAAAAAACTTTTGATTGCTGATTAATTTAAAAACCTCAATATAGGTAAGAACCACCCTTAAATGTGTTGGTTCCTCCTAGCTGTTCGAATAGGGAAATTTTTGTGTGCTCTCAGCCTTGTCTATGAATAGTTAACATGAAGTTTTTTTTTCGTCAAATGTTTTCGTACTTCCAAAGACCGCTTCTTCTTTTGATGCCCGGCTATAATGACGGGACCACTTGAAACATGTAAAGCCAAAAGTTTCGTGAATTCAAGTCTCAAAGAATTAGAAATAATCCATTTGCCGGGCAATCTAAACTTTACAAAACTATTCCAGATCCGAACTGCAGACAGGAGCATCGAATGTGCTAATTAGGCAATTACGAATTTTCACCGCATACAAACTGTACAAATGAAAACTTTATTCACCTCACCCTTCTCTTAGAGCAAACCAATCCCTGTCTGGGGTAGTTTTCCAATCCAGAGCCAGTCCTAGCTAGCAACTAGTTCTAGTAGTGTTGGAGACCCAATTTAGCACAACCTAATTGGCAAAACACTACCTCCACAATATATAAACTTCAGAGTCGAAGGGAAAGTGAGAAATATGGGGGAGGTACAGCTCAGGTGAAACCTATTCGTTCCATTTTCTGCTGATGGAAGCAACTGCAGCCAAAAACAACGACGAGCTGAGGTGGCAAAACTTAACCGGGCGATTTTTTTCTTCTTTCCTCAGAGCTTTGTTTTGTATTTGTCGTCAACAAAACTTCAATCAACAAGCTAAGATTTTGCCAATCTCTAGTTGTGTCTTTCATGGTAACATCATGGTAAGGTGGGAAATTTCTTCTCGGATTTCCCTTGCTCGCTTCAGGAGAAAACTTAACCAGAAGCGACAAAAAGTTATCTCATTGTGCAATATCGAACCAATCAGAAAACTGTTACCCAAGGAAAACACTAATTAAGCTTGTTTAGTTGAGTTGGATTCTCTGCAAGTTGTCACAGGAACACTTGAGATGGGATGGGAAGAGACACTTTGATTAGTACCTACTTTGAGAGTACGTAACTTTTCTGTGAAGTTTCTATGATTAAAGAGGCCATATAGTCTATTAAGTTGTATACTTTTGATTACCAACCCTGGTTTTCCCAAGTAATCTAAAAAAACTAACGAATCCACAGACGTTACCACCCACCATTAAGCAAACATATTTTATCGCAAAACGGCATCAAACGTTTCTATTCGTGAAAATTGAAAACATCACTTAGCGAAAGTGAAGCCATTTCAAACCTCCAAAAACCCTCTCGTGTGCGTCGTTTAAATCTACACCAAGTGCTCCCCCAGGGAGGGTGATACTCATAAAATGAATGACTTAACTCCATCCAAAACGCACCATTAGCCTGAAGCGAGCGGCCTTTTTTTTTCGCTGACTCCCCCCCATCCCCCGTTTTGCTTGAAGCCAAATCCAATAAATTGGCGAATTTATACATGCTTAGAACAACAACGACGTGTGAGTGAGTGGAACTGCGAAATTGGAACGGGAACGTTGCTTCCTAAAAGCCTTTTACTTGGGTGGAAGTGTAGGTTTCTCGGTTTATTTTTTTCAACTTCAACCTTAGGCTCTTTAGAGGCATGTTGCCATTTTTGACACAATGGCAAGCAACCATTAGGCGAGCGTATGGAGAATAATTTAATTTATTTATCATGAACGAGCATGACTTAATATCATTTCTCCCTGGAGTATTCAAGGTTTAGTCGGGGTGTTGAAATAATTGGGGAATTTACGTGACTATTGAGATTTGAAGAATGATGCGTAGATTTATTCGATGTGTGTCTTTGTTGGTGGGTACGTCTGACTTATTATCCTCGATTAAACTTGTTACAGAAGCCAATAACTACACCTTATTGTCACTATATACGAATTAATTCGGAAAATTTAAAAAAAGATACATTGACAGCTTTACCCTATTAAATTTTCCGGATGATACAAAGAATTCTGTTTTTTGACAAATAGGTAGGGTAATTGTACCCACCTCCAACGCATCCCTCTGATTGGTCTTGATTCATGAATGCATGTTTTAGAGCCGAAAAATCCCTTTTCACATTAATTGGCTACTTCACATGATAAACTTGCGTCTGTGAATTTATTTTCTATTTCAAATTTGTCACTTTTCAATCTATTTTTTGAGATATTTAATTTTGAAATCGCGAAGTGAAATGAATTATTGGCGCACTCCACCATATTTCAAGACGAACTTAGTGATCCCTCCAAAATGTTTCTTTGCTTTAACGCTTCCTGTCAATGCATATCACGATCAAAATCATAAAACCCAACAGAAAAATGTTGAAATAAACTTAGAAAAATGATTTCAAACTAATCTGATTTATATTAATTTGTCAATTTTCGATTGAAACTGAATCGCTCGGCCCCCATAATTCGTCGTAGTTTTGCGACAAGAATAGGAAACCGTTTTGTAATTGGCATTAGACCGGTTCATTTTTAATATTTTTGCTGACCACAGTTGGACTCATAGAGTTTGAACATAATTGATTTCCAAGTAATTTTGTTTGTTTTGACCTTATTGAAGCAAGGAACTTAATGGGCTGGGAGATAAGTGCAAAGTCTATTTATATTGATAAATTACTTGAATGTATTCAGCATTGCATATAATGCAAAGTTTTAAATGAACGAAGAATTGATGGCTTTTTTAGCTAAATAATTTGTGTTTTATAAATTATTTACTAACCATCCAAAATTTAATAGACGTTGGGATGCACGCAAGAATATCTCCTTACTCCTCTCCTAACTTTACACATATCTGACGTTCAACTCCAATGACATTGTTTCTTTAAAATTTCATATTTCAAGATTTGATTATTTTTGAAACTATTATCTTATGACATTAAACCTTTCTGAAGTATCAAAATATGAGATACATCAATTCATAAAAATTAGACTTTATGAACTTTTTCATTCAAACTGCAGTATCTCACATACGACCAAACGCTTTGCTCTGCAGAATGGTCACTGAGAGATCCTTGAAAACTAAAATTAGAACTTCTCCGGTTTAAAGTTTAACAGAATTTAAATTCCTGGACAGAAAACCTCGATTTCCATTGAATTTATACGATGCATGAAAAAACAATGCAATAAATTTCAGTTGAAGGTCAAAATTACAAGAAAATTTGGATGCATGGATCATTTTTGAAATTAGAATTCATGAGTCTCTGTTTTGGATCTCAAAATAAGTTTGGATAAAAAATCGACTTTGGTAGCTATGATCTTTGGTACATCAATTCGTTCAAAGTTCTACGAAATCTAAGCCGCTTATTTTGATTCCTCCCACATAAGTTTTAAAACTTAAAAAAAACGAACACACACATATAGGATCTCAGTGAAACTTTAAGTTTCTTTGAAAAGATCTGAATTCCACTTAAGACTAAAGCGTACATCTCTCAAGGGTTTAATGGCCAGCATCGTGCTGATGTAAACACCACCAGCCCACAGAAAGAGTACAATGTATGCCGTGACCGAGACTCGATCTCATGACCTCTGGCTTAGAAGACTTAAACGTTATCCCCTAGGCCACGGTCGGCGGCAAACTTGACTCATATTTTTTTCATTTTCATAAATTCTCAGTAAATTTTCAACAAAAGGTGTTTTTTTTCGTATTTGGCATATTAAAGTTTGAATGAAAAACGTCAAATTTTAGCTAAACTAGTACGTCATCTCCAAAAATTGGAACCCATTTACATTTTGCTTTTTTTTTTGCAACTAAGACAACAACGAAATGTTAGAATAACAAAGCGTCCATTTCCGGAAAAAAAACTTTTATGCAAAAACTTTTATCGCTCGTAAAAAACTCGAACAGATGAGCTGAACCAGTCTAACGTGCATTTCGCGCATCAACGTGGAGTTGATTCTTTTGCCAGTATTCCCCCATGCATATGAATACAAATTTTGAAAAAACGCATGTGCGATTCTGCCTCTTCTCAAATCTTTTACTATTCAGTCTCAATACGTAGAAAAACATATAGAACTATTAAACATGTTGATGTTCTTTTAATATGAGCGGTTTTGGTGTAAATTTGTGAAAAATGTCTAGATAAAAGTTCAAAAATCTAATACAATTCAGGCCATGGCAACCCAATCCGTTGGAGAGAGTGTTGGTATAAAATACAATTGCATGGTGGATTCAACTTTTTAGGTCTAACGTGTGCTGCCAGCAATTGCCTTAGCCAAGCAATGGTACCTAGTTTCATGGCAAGACCATTTTATTGCGACTCAGATCTCATCCGCAAGAGAGTGGATCTTAAATAAATATCAAAAATTGATATTTATTAAAGATGAATAGGGATGTTCAGGATTGCCCCTGATGGCCTTGATCGATAGAATCAGATGTTCCGAGAATAAATAAAACCGTACACACATTTTCAATCAACATTACAAACGATTTAGTGGACTGTATTTTTATAACTTAGAACTAATTACAATTTAGGTGGACTTGTAACACAATTATTCTGACTCAAACACTGGTCTCTCTAGACCACCGACTTTGGCTACTAGGGCCTCAGACACTGGCCCCAAGGGCCGCTTAGTTTGTTACCGTCTCCGATGATGGCTGGCTGGGAAAAGAGACCGAGTCAAGGATCGACGGTGGCTCGATCCTTCGGAAAAACCTCTTCGTGTTCGAGGAAAACCAATGATTTTGGCGCGCATTGCCGCCGTTAATCCGCGCAACATCGCCATGTTGCTACTGGGCGTTTTCTGGTGTTAAGGTGGTTCAACGGAGCTCCTTCGTGCCAGAACAAGGAACTTTACCTATAAAATTATATTGGAATGCATCACCGTGTTTATAAAAAACTATTGTTGAGCCAGGCTCGGGCTAACTTTCTTCGCCAGACTAATGGAAATTCGGCTTATTTATGTCCTTTGATTAATTAGGTTAGGTCCGGCTTTTCTGGAATAATTTGGGGAATGCTCCGGAATGACCTGGAAAACACTTGGGAGCTCTGTCAGCCAATCTATATCAAAGGCAAAGCATTATGACGAGAACCAGCACAACTAAAGAAATCTAAGAAAACATTTACCGTTCTGTTCCGATTTTCACATATTGGGCACGAAGCAAAACTTCACACCAAAAATTTTCTAAAATTACACGAGCTAGAAACGCTTAAAGATCTAATCTTGTGAGGATGTAATAAAAAAAAGATTTAATTTTACATATTAAAATTCTATCGACTGGATGGGTAATGAATGAACCTCGCCGAAAATCAATTCATTGATTTAATTTTACATTTCATAGAATCTAAATCACCCATACACTCACAAAATGCTACGAAAAAGTAAATTTAAATCAAAAAAGATTTAGTTTTCTTTATCTATGTCGATGTTGATCTAATTTTATATCATCAAGCGTATAATTTTACGTTTGCTACCTAAAATACAAGCGTTAGACAAAGTTCTTTTATTTCAAATTCAGTTGAGTCGCAAAATTTTTGTTCTATCTGATAATTTAAGTTTTATGCCTCCTTTGATTTCTATTTATTTTCAACATGAATGCTGTGAAATATGAAACCAGTGCATGAGGACAAGAAATATCATAGAAGCGTTGAGTTTGGGAAGAATGGCCTTGATGTTCAATTCCCGGAAAAAATTAAGTGTTATGGAACATTAGTTTCAAACCATTACAACCATGGATTATTTGAAGCATATTGCAAAATCAAACGACCCTATATTAGGTTTACCTGCAGATCCTCGCAATGTAAGTAAGCAAGAAGTTTTCAATTGGTAGTTGAACTAATTTCATGAACATAACCTCATTCTTTTTCAGTTCAAGACTTCAATTTTCATTTAATGTTTACCATTGATGAAAAGTCCATGTTAACGAGCTGAACTCATCGAACATTTATGAATACCTATAGGTATACTTGAACAACCAACAATCCAGTTCTTTAAGCAGTAAGTACTAACACAAATGATCAATACCATATTTGTTCCTGAATTCATTTGGTTGAAGACAGTGGTCAGTTTTAACTGAGAATGCTAGCAAAAGTAACTTGGAAGATAATAATTAAGTTTTTTTTTAATTGTAGTTTTTTTGAAAGGATCAATCGACTGCAATACACCAACATAATTTCATGAGACCAATAACTACTTTGCTTCTTCATAACGGGCACCCGAATTTCACGTAAAATTGAGTGACTTTAAATCCATTTTGAGTTTTTTTTCTCTCGCGTGTGATCGAAAATTCTTATTAGAAAACGGAGTTGTTGTCAATCAGCTGACTTTCTGCTCTGAAAATTTTTGAGGGTATTGCGACCGTTTTTTGCAACTTTCTTCGTTTACCGGAAATCCGAAATCGTGGGTTTGTTGTTTCACTTATAACAGTACGGGCCAAAAAACAGGCTTTAAGGAAACCGAAAATTTTCATCGAGCTTATCGTCGGCACCATATTAAAGAAGCAGTGCAGTGTGAAGTGTGAATTTTTATTTTGGAAGTATAAAATTTTATATCTGCCGTATAAAATTTTGCCCGGTCATTTGTCGAAGCTCGTATCCGTTAGTACGAAAGGCCGTCAGGTACAGGTAGACCAGTGGATAAGTTCCTCGGACAGCCGGAAGAACGATTCCTCCGCAACAACGTCCCCTCTGGAAGGGGGAAAGGAAATACTCCATCAGGGCAAGTAAAATGTACACCGTTTTTTCTTATTTTTTTTAAATTCCAATCCAAATTACTACAACAGAATCTTGATGTTCATCCTACCGCTTCTGAAGGAATTCAACTGTTCGACCGCTGTCGATCCTGACGGATGTTTTGCTGTTACCAGACAACAGAAAACGATCACCAAGTAAAGTAAGTTTAAGAAAATTCATGTTGCTTTGCATATTGAAACATAAAATATTATTTCATTTTCTAGTAGCCAACAAAATTTGATCGAATACCTCTCGATAGTCGGTGAAAATAATTCGTTCCTGTCATTGAAAAGGCCAAATGAGAATGGACCAAAAGAAAAAAGGACTATGTGCAAGTGGTCAATAATGAGCACACTCAAATACCATCGATTCGACTAAAGGCGACAATTGCTTAATGATGACAATATTGAAAAGTTCGGAGAGCGCCCCCCCCCTCCCCGCCCAAAACTGATTCAAACACTGTGTTCACTGCTGGAGACAACCTGCAGCTAGTGGCTGCTGTTTAGAACAACAGAATAATTGGTAAATTGGTGCTTTTGAGTGTTTCAGGAATAAAAATAATCTGATATTGATTTCTGTTTATTATTTTCAGGTTCAGATTACAACAGCAACAGTAACAGCAGCATAATGTTACTCAAAATCACGCTGGAGTTGAAGGACGATGAGCAGGGACAGTATAACGATACTGGTCAAGATCTTGCAGGAATGACATATAATCCTGCTGCCAACGAAGGACCAATGGTACTGGTGCAGGACATTAGAATGCCTTTACTGGTAAGATGAAGGTTATAACAAAGAAGATCGAAATCATATCGATTGACTTTTTTGTTTAACTTACAGACTGATGGTGGAAATTTGCTACGAACACCCTGAATCAATATGGATCTTGGACCAGGCATCGGTTTCGGTCAAGGAAGGATGGTTCTTCATTAACAATAAGAAACGAAACCATACCTCTGCCTAGTGAAATTAGTGAATAAGTGAAAATAGTAAATGTTTTTGAGTAGAAACATAATAATCAAAGTTCTAAAAATTGGACGAATTTTATTTATAATTGCCGGTTGACCATCAGTCATTAAACCTTAAAATAAACAATAAAGCTGACTGAAATGTCATCTCGATATTTTACAAATTTCACGTAACTTTCATTGTCACATCCACCGAAATCAATAAAAATTACGTGAAATTCATTTGGATAAAATCTATGTAGTTTTTCACGTAGCCCCTAAGTGTAGATTATTTTGGGTGATGGATTGGATTTATCTATAGTATACGCATTTCCCAAGTATAAAAAACACAGAGCGATAGAAAGAAAAAAAAATTGCATAAATTGTCTTAAATAATTTTAAAGTTTAAAGAATGAATAAAAATATTAAAACAAAATTTTCTTATTTATTGAATTCTTATCACGTCCTCTTCGCTACAGCTATTATTTCTCTTAAAATGAATGCTTCGAAAGCTTAGGTTACCAAAATATCACGCAACGCTACATCATTTCTGTAAAGATCTAAATTTATGTCAAAAAAGATCTCTTTTGTACGTTCAATTTGACAGAAATTTACATCATCGATGACATAATATTATGCCAAAAACGTCTTTAAATTTATGTCTCCAAATTTATGGCTTCAAGCGTTTCTGTCTTCTGTAGTGTAATTTTATGTCAAAAGTGATGCTTCAATTTTGTGCATCTTTTTTGACATAAATTTACACCAAAAAATTAATAGTGTGTTGTTCCTGAATGACAAAATAGCTTAACCTCAAAAAACGGGTTCGGCAAATTGTTATCTTTCTTCGAGTTGAGTTGTACTGTTTTGTTAAGCTCAATCCAGGTCTACTTCACCTCGCTACGAGGTAAGTTTTACCTTTATTAGGATTCGCCTTTTTTCTAGGTGAATTATACCTTTTTATTCAGCTCAACTCACTACGAGGTAGAATTTACCATTTTCAAATTCACCTTTTTTTCTCGGTGAATTGGTAGAAATGATAGAAGTTACCTTTTCGGCTTTCACGAGCGTTCACCTAGCTATCTCGGTAAATTTTACCTTTTATTTTCCGTGTAGTTTCATGGCTTATTGCGACTGGTTACTTGAGAGAACGTTTGCTGTTATCCTGTGCGGTTGTTCCGTTCGATGTAAGCTAATGTCAATTGTATGGCAAAAATTTTGCCACAACCGCAAAATGTTTAATTTATCCCTAAAGAGGGTGGAATACATTGAGACAATTTCGGTCTCCTTGTACGACGGAAGTAAGGACCTGGTACGACAATGAGGGAACTTGAATGTGAAAAATAAATCATTAATTAGCTCAAAAGTACGTAATGGATTGATCTATTTCCTGTATAGTTTCGTTACACAATATTAGAAATATAATTCAATGAATAAATGTCAGTTTTAAATCAACATGGAAGGCAATCCTTTTGAAGTTATGAAAACAGCTTTCTTAAGCCGTTGTCTAAGGGGCCTTTAGCCTAATTACTTTTTTTTTGTAAATATTTTATTTGAAAAGTTGATGATATTGCGATGCGTTTTGATGTGCTATTTTATGATTTCCGTTAAAAAAATGAGTTATGTAGCTTTGAAATATAGTTATTTTTATTTACAAAAAAAACCTTAACCAAATCTAACTCGAAAAATTAAAATTTTATAAATCTGAAAAAGTACATGTAAAAATGAACCAATTAATGGTAAGAATAAGGTTTAACAATTGCTTCGATAGCATTTACTTAGCTCGAAATCAAGCAAAGCAAAAGCCCAAAGCATTTGCTTAGTTTGGTATGAATAAACATTTGCTTAGCGGATGTGTATTAAAGTTCCATAACATAGCTTTTGCTTCGAAAAATAGAGCTATCCAACCAGCAGAATCTAAAGTTTTCTAAAGTAAAATTAAAGAAGACGATCCGAAAATTGAAAAGTACGGCTAAATTAGCCATGAAGTCGACGGTGCGGGTTGTGGGTGTAAGAACGACCGGAAATTTTTTTGGTTAATGCGTGCTCGTATGTTGATGTTTAAAGAAATATGAATACATATTCAAATATTGTCAAACAAAAAATGGCCTTACTTTAACATTTATCATAAGCTCTCCCACACGTTTTCGGATCGGGATAATCCGATGCACAAAAAATAGGCATCCTAATTTAGAAAATTTTATAAATCTTAGAATTACAAAAAAATCATATAAATATGAGAGATCTGAATTATTCTTAAACTATTACAATTTTCTTCCAACTTCGAGCCGATTGGGACTTCTTCCACTATAGCCGAAATTTTTTAATTTGGAATATTTGCTAATTGATTTGTTTAGTTTCATCTTCTACGAATCATTTCACACAACGACAAGAATATGAAAAAAGTTGGGTTATCACTTCGACTTTTCTTTATCCATGTTGAAAATGCCTTTTTGAATTGTATTGAAGAGTAATATTGCTAATTTAATAAATTCATGACGTTGATAAAGAATTTTTTTTATTGAGAAAGTCTGCTACCGAGCATGCTTGAAAAATAAAGCAATTGCTAGGAGATTTGTCAAGCGATTGCTTTAGATTTTGGCTTTATTCATACTAAAATAGCTTGTTCTAAAAGTTAAAGCTCCTGATTGAGAAAACAGCTGTCAAAAAAAACTTTATTCATATCAACCGAAGCAATTGCTTTAAGCAACTGCTCGACTGCTTGATTTAGTTTAGCAAAAGCAATTGCTAGATTTTTTTCATACCACCTAGTGTTTATTTTGGGGTGGATCCGAATGCCCCGCTGCAAATTATCAGATTATAAAAAAAAATCCCACAATGATAATCCACATCACCATCACCATGATCACCATCGCAAACACGTTAGTATTGAGTGATTTTCATTCATTAGTTACGACATGCTTTACAGGATCCGGCAATTGAACTGCTACATTACTTCAACAGTAATTATTTCGTTGCACATGAAACAGTATTGAACGACCCCTCGTCGCTTTGTTTACATTAAGTCTTAGCTATCATTGGATGTAAGTGTTACTTTTGTGATCAGGTGTTATCCGGAAAAATGGATCTCGAACAGAAAAGTAGCGTTGTGGTTGCCTTGTTCCTAGCTGGAAAACGGCAGAAAGACAAAGCTCGTGAGCTGTCCGATATAAGTGTGTGCAGAAGTTTTGTATACCGTACAGTTAAAAGAAACCTGGAGACCGGAAGTGCCAAAAAAACGGTATGGTGGGGAACGCCGACCTACTGTGGTGACACCTGCCATGGCGAAGATCGTCAAGAAGCGCCTTAAGAGAAACCCTCGTCGTAGTGCCACTAAATTGGCAGAGGATCTCAACTTATCGGATCGAAGTCTCCGTTGGATCCTGAAAGATAAGACCAAGCCCTACAAGATCCAAAAGGTTCAAGACCTTACGGTGAAGCAGAAACAAGAACGGGTAAAAAGAGCGAAGGCGCTGCTGAAGAGGGCCGCGAGAGGAAGGTTGAAGAATATCGTGTTTACCAACGAGAAACTCTTAACCGTACAGCAGTTCGTGAATAAGCAGAACGACAGAGTTTGGCTGCCAGACAGATCACGAGACCATGCCAACTTGCTAACGGCCACCCGACGACAGACACCAGCATCGGTGATGGTTTGGGCCGGAATCATCCGTGATGTCCGAACTCCACTGGTTTTTGTCCCTGAAGGAGTGAAGATCATCCAAAATACATATCGGGAACTAGTTCTACAGAATGTCGTAGAACCGTGGGCACGTCGACATTTTGGTTCCAGGGATTGGGTTTTCCAACAGAACTCGGTGCCGACTCACAAAGCGAAGAATACCCAACTTTGGATTGCGCAACATTTTCCAGGGCTCATTTCGAGCTCCGAGTGGCCGTCGAGTCCGCCAGACCTGAACCCTTTGGACTTCACCGTTTAGAGTATGTTGGAGGCCGAAGTCTGCTCTAACAGACATGAAGGTGTGGAGGTCCTGAAGCGACATCTCGTGGCAGCCTGGGATAAAATATCACAAGGGGCCGTCCATAAATGATGTCACGCGTTAGGGGGGAGGGGGAGTTTCGATTTGTGTGAAAATTTGTGACATGGGGGGAGGAGGGGTCTGCTTGAGCGTGACATCACTTATCATTACAAAACATCAGCAAAACGATAGCAAATAATTTTATCCCAAATTCAATAAAACTATACTTGCACCATTCATTTAATGAATAATAATACTCACGTAATCACTTTTGGTAAATTTTACGAGAATAAGAAAGTTCACAAGAACACTTTCACTGCAACACTCAGGAAAGTCTGTTCCACTAAAATTGTGGCAAAACGTGAACAGGATTGCTTGGCTATTCTAACCTGTGGAGAAGATTTGGATTGCGAATGGATTGAAGAAGAGGAACTAGATTTGGATGGTTTCAACATCGTCGCTGATACTGCAGCTACTACCTCGACTTTCCCGGCCATTGATATGGAAAATCATCAACATAATCCTTGGACTCATGATTGAAATGTGTTTTAAGCAATGATTAAAGGCTTGTTAAAAGTGGGTAATTTTTTTTCAATTCTTTGAATAAAACCGATGAATTTTAAAAAGCAACATTTTTTATCAAATTTCTAAAGGGTTGAAAATTTTACTCCAGGGGAGGGGGGGTTAGGAAAACGTGACGTAATACAAAAGGGGGGTTACGGAAGTTGTGACAATCTGTGACAGAGGGGGGAGGGGGGGTTAATTTTTTCCAAATTTTGCGTGACATCATTAATGGACAGCCCCCAAGAACACCTGCGGGCCTCATACGATGCGTTCGTCGACTGACTGCGGCGAGTGGTTAAACTCAAGTGCGAACAAGTCCAAATTTACCAGTAAATTTTGAAAAAGTAATTTGTTTTCAAGAAAAATTGAATGAATTTGAAATAAAAAATTGTTGTTTTGATCAATTTATATGTTTATTTCAAAAGAGCATTGCAACTGCCAGACCCTGTAGATGCGTAACATACTGTAGAGCAGTGGTTTTCAAAGTGGTCCCTACCGCCCCCTTGGGGGCGTTTAGAGCTTCCAAGGGGGCTGTGAGCTAAATTTTGAAATTTGGGGGGCGTTGGAAGGGCTCAGGGGGGCGGTGAGATCGTAATTCACATTTTCACAAATCACTAAACAACGTAGATGTGAAATAACAACAAGTAAGATCGAAGCATAACAATGAAATTAAGTCACAGAACTAAAGATCAGGTTCAAGACTTAAATATCAATAATTGCACAGAGTTGCGAGCGAATGTTTGTTCCAGTATCGAGTACATGATTTTTCCTAAAATGTATGGAAAAGTTGTTTTAATTATCACAAATTTTTTAACGCTCTTTGTGTTGGTCTTGTTTTGTAAGATTATTTTGGGCTATACCAAAAATGAATAATTTTAGATAGCAATGCTTGATAATCTTTAAAATATATTGTCTCAGAAAATCTCCGAAACAGAAAAAAAACCTTTGAAAAAATTATGTTGAAAGGCGTTATCTGTGATTTAGTGATAGATTTTTTGGATGGAAATATGAAAACAGTTCTTATTTGTACATTTTTATTTCAATCGGTTCAAAAATTCAACTCTGCAATTTTCACTAACATTACCGGAATTCAGTTGTTAGAATCTAATTAAAACTTTAAGACCCGTGAATGCTGCATTACTTTGAACAAGACTAAAATTCATATATAAATCATTAATACTATTTTTACGTTTTATTCACCAGCTTGACATTAATAAGTGTCTATCCAATAATGCAAATTAATGGTGCGTAAGGAGTTTTGTTTACCAAATTTTCAGATGTATGATTTTATATCAAAACAAACTTATCAATCAGTTTAAGTAATTATTCTCCATGAAACTGTACAAAAAAATAAGTGTTTATTAGAAGTTTGAAGTAATATGAGGCCATTGGAGCTGATTTCGAAAAACTCGCTTTTAAGTTTTAAGCTTAGGCCGTTTTATTCCTTCGAATAAAATAGTATGTAAATAAAATTCTAAAAATCTGAAAAATCACGAAATAAAGTTTGAAATATTGAGATTCGTTTGTCATTATTAAATCAAAATCGACCATTTTTACACTTATAATGCCCCCTACTCCTTTGGCTCTGAAGGCCTCATATGAATTTGAATGTAAATATGCTGAGTTAAGTCTTACACCAACATGGAAATGAGATGAAACATCCCATAAGTTGAAAATCCCTGAAAAAAAATTACACCAACATAAAGCCAAAAGTTAACGGGTTTTCAACGATCAATTTTTTTAGATTTTCTAAAAGTTAGCTCAGGGGGGGCGTTGAGCTTGAAAATTATGCAAAAGGGGGCGATGAGTGAAAATAGTTTGAAAACCACTGCTGTAGAGGCTTTGAAATGAATTTTATACGTGTTCCCTGGGCCGTAGGAAGAACCGGCTCATGGGGGGGTTTTGGTGACAAAATTTTCCCTATAACATTTTTGCTTGAACAATGCATTCTTAAGGAATAGTTAAAAAAAAAAGTTTTATTTTATTTAGGTTTGAGTTTTTTACATTCAAAGTGAGGAATTTATTCTTATTTTCGAAAACAAGTTCTAGAAGTTGCTAATTTGCCAAGAAGTTAAAAAAAATAGGGATTTGAAGATTCATTTCAAAGAATTTTTTTTATATTTACTTAAATTAGAAAGTAGTAAGCTAATTCTTTTCAAGCATGATCATTTGAGGCATTGGTAAAAAATTATCGAATATTTAGAAATAAAAGTATGCGATTAAGTTTGCTGTTCAAATCAGATTTATTTTCTTCTTGATTAAAATTAAAGATTTCAGTTTGAACCTTTTTTAAGAAGAATCTGCAATATAAATAATGTTAAACAAAAATCCTGTAAAATATGATTTTAGTTGAATTTTAACTTGAAAATAAAATACAAGTTCTTAGGCCTCATAAAATTACCATTGATAATTTATTTCGTGATTATAATCCTGTGAAATAAAAAATTCAAGAATTGTATTTTATATTTGTGATATCTTCTGGTTTGTTTTCCAAATTGACTCTGATTTGATAAAAAAAAAATTATTTTGAATTCAGAATCAAAATTTTGAAACTGTGATCGCCTGTAATTTGAATCCTCAATGAAATGCTCACATTAATATTTTAATTTTGATTTTAAAACTTAACTTCGAGTGGAATCTGAGTTTTTAATTTTGATTCAGAATCTGAGTACTGCCTTTTAAACATGAGTTGGAGCACAGCACTTGTGAATCTGAATGAAAATTGCGAATGATGAAACTGTTTAAGATTTTTAAATTCTGGATCAACATTATGAAACTTTCTGTAGTCGAATTCTGCATAAGAAATAAAGTAAAAATTTCAAATCTCAAAAATGGTTTGTAATTTTAAATACTTTCTCTTAATATTCCGAAATGATGAGTTTCGAATATAGAAGTATGAAATCCAAAATCGAGATTCGAATCAGGATTTTTGCGCAATGATGATCCAAACTGAAGTAACAATAAACCGGATACAGAATCTGAACTCTTATCACAGACATTGAGTTTAAATTTATATTATTTTTCCGCTAGTATCCGGGCCGTGCAAATCCGGGATATTTTTGCCAATATCCGTCAATATCAAAATTTTCAATCAAAGATCATGAAGAAAACACTTAACTTTTGTTTAACGAAATGCATCAGTCAATTTCAAATCACATATTGAGCTTTCAAAAAAACGTTCATATAATTTTGTTAAAATTTACTCAAAAACTTAAGATGCAAAATACATCATTTTCGTAACTTAATTTTAATTTTCTGTTTAATTTTCAAATCAAGTGTAAGAAATCTGGCGAAATCTGAGTGCCTTGGCAAGTTTAGTCTTAACCCATTTGAATAGGATATTCGGGATGAAATTTCTATCAACAAGTTAGAAATTTTTAGACAAACTGAAGTAGAATTATTGACTTCGGATAAGACTTTTAGGTTTTGTCTTTATTTCTGAAAAGATTTTGTAACTCTTGTATAATTTTAGTCGATCATCAACATTTTATTGGGAATTCGTAATTTTGAGTATAGAGAAGAACATATTGCTTGGCAATTTTTGGACCCTCATGGGGGGGGGGGGGTTTAACCCCCAAAACCCCCCCCGTTCCTACGGCCATGCGTATTCCTGTTTGTTTTATCAAATTTCATTGACATCTCTACAGTTTTCCTGCAGTTTAAAATGATTTTTGATACTCCACTTTTACTGAATGCTGTTTTAAACAAAAGACCTTTATTTACAAAGCCATTTAATAATTTTCAATATCCACTTCAAATTCAACACACGGGATATCCCTTTCTGACTTTTCTCACATAATGCTATTTAAATCAATTTGAAGAGAAAAATCTTAAAAGGTTGTTTCATGGCTGCTTCCACTGGAATATCAATCACCAAAAAAAAACTTTTCATCAAATAAGCAGATCGAAAGCCCAAAACTATGTGAAACATAAACATGCTTTTCATGTTGAGTACTTGCTTGTATTATTTGTAAACAAACAATACAGTGTTTTTCAATGAATGATTAAAAAAAAGTTTAGTTTATTCAGTGAGATTATTTATTTGAGCCCAACAATTTATAGATGAAGAGATAATTTAAACATTTTTGGTAAATGTTGAACGTTTGCACTTGTAGTGTACCTTTTTAACTAAAAATTCTTCCAGAAAGGCATAAATCTTAGTTCTTTTAGAAATGGGACACTTTCTTTTGCTAATAGCTCGTTTACTAGTAATCGGACATTCGAAATTTTGACAGCATTTTGTTGCCTATAAAAAGTACTGTCTGACCTATTTTTTTTTTCAAAATTTAAAAGTTACGCGTTTTTGTGATATTTACGATGCAAGTGAAGTAGAAAAAAATAATTTTGCACATTTTCCTTCAAAATCCATCATAATAAGATTGATAGCCAACAAAACCGTTGATTATTCAAAGAATTACTGTGTGTGAGTGGTTAAAAAGTATGCAAACATTGTCAAAAATGTCCCCAAACGTTCAAATCAAGCATTGGAGTGAAGCACATGATCGACAACTATCGGTAAGGATCATCAGGGAAGTCAAATATAAAAATAAAATTTGAGTTGTGGTAAACAAATTTTGAAACTCTGTTGTTGCAAAATGCCTTGTTTAACGGTATCCAATTTGTTTTTTTTTGTTTAATTTGGAAAATAAAGTGATTAAATGGGGGCAAAATTCAGGCTTTCTACAATAATATCCGGGCAACCGGGCCAGACCGGACTTTTCCCAATTTCGTATTAAATATCCGGGCAACCTGGCAAGCATATGCTAAACAAAGCTTAAAAACCTGAAACATTCTCTGAAATATCTACATTAATAATGGAAACTGACTAATCATTTCCGGTGGTCAATTAAGATTTTCCTCGAAAACGCTCGATGGAATATTAATGATGCCGAGCTGGTCCTACAGCAATATTTTTTCTACCATAGAGGTTCCAAGAACATCCTAACGAGACCATCGTCTGTCAACAAAGATGACAAAATTTCCCGATTTCAAAGATCAATTTTCACATTGGCAGGTGCACATCGGACGCTCTCCTTTTCCTCCTGTTAGCTCACGTGGACCACCACGTATGAGTGAAGGACGTTGGAAAATGGTGCGGAGTATGTGTGTTTATAAAAGTTGCCCGGTGTCGATGTCGGTCGATGGCAAGCGGCTTGTCTTTGGCTTGGGTCGATTCTGGCTGCAACTCAACGTGAAAGGTACCAACCGGAAGGCTCACTCGGTTGAGCTGTGCTCAATTGCACACTTGACATCTCATTAGAAAACCACTTGACGTGGTTCATTCCGCCGAACCACCAAGCATCACGTTACAAACATGTGTGCACACATACAAACATTCACATACTTATTTTCTAGCCAATGATGGTGGTGGCCACCGTGGGAAGTTTTCCGGAAAAGTTGACGGTTAGAAATTTAGAGCATCCACCACACAGGTACTCTTACTTCGGAGTAATTTATTCTTCAAAAAACAAAGAATTAAATTTTAAAGAATAAATTAATTTTTGTACTGTGATAAGCCAGTTAGTTGCGGTTTCCTGTGTGTCACCTAAGAAGTTGCGTTTTGAACTTAACAACAAACCCCATATCGTTTGTACTTTGCTGTTCCCCGTAGCAGGGGGATTGTCAAGACCCGCCCACCTGTCAGTTCGAGATCCTGTAGATACGATATGGTTGCGTTTGACGTGGCCAAGGAAAGCAACCCACCTACACTGCACTTCTGACTGCTGGGGATTGCGATAGAGATCCTGTTTCTGATACCGCGCGCCAATAACGGAAACTAACCGACACCACTTTGTGTTGGTTTTCAGCGAGTAGGGCTTCAAGCTTAACTTGGTTGTCACAAGGCGGTTCTTGGAGCTGATGTTCGGTTGCAGTCCTATCGATTGACTTTTGAATGATGTCTTTACGGCACATTTCAAAGGTTAAAAGGATTACAGTCTTTTCTTTTCACTTTGTTCAACTTTGCAAAGGTTGTTAGTTTCTTCTTGTCAAGTTAACGTGTTATGAGTTATAGCATATATGCCAGTTTTAAGTAGTGGTCAACTTTACATGGTCGAGACTTTACATGTTTCATTAGAAAAGTTTTCCCAGTTGCTTCTGCTCTTCAAATATATTTTTCTTTCAGTCTGGCAGGTCTAGTAGTATAAAATAATAAACGTCACATTATTAGCACGATCTTTTAAGTTTCTGTTTGCATCGTTAAAGTGGCAGCAATGCGTATTCAACAACACGCAAACACTCAATTCCGAAGAATCGAAGTAGAACTGATTTATTTTAAAAAAAATTGTATACACTTTGTTTTTGTCGTAAAACTCAAACCAGTTTTTATTTCTCTTTGAAATCAATTTCTATGACATCTTTAAGTAGTAAAATAACATAATAAATACCCAGCAAACATTTAAGGAGGAATATCGCTGGAAAAAGAGAATTACTTAACGTACAACTTGGCACATTAATTTATCTCAAAAAATGATCTAGACTATCATTTGAAAAGAGCTAAACTGTTCAGGCGATTTTTTTATGAAAATTTTTAGCTCTAGAATTACAATTCCTTCAAAAATGTGGTCTACGGGATATTTTAAGAAACATGATTGAATTTTCAAAAAATAATAACAAAAAATATTTTGAAACCCTAGCTGCCATCGGGACATTCTACGTTATTTAACGATGAAAGTGATCGATTCAATCCATTTTATGGGATATAATCATGAGCTGGTTGAAACATTTTCATTTATCTGTTGAACCGAAAAATTTGCCGTATGGGACAAAAAAATATGCGAAGGCCTCTTTTTGGATTTGTTTTCTTCCTTTTGTTTTTAAATTTTTGTTAATTTCCCTCGTTCACCTCTTCAACATCTATTGGAGTCAGAAAGATGTAGATGCCAAAGTTGAAGCATCTGACATCCAAGATTTGCTTTGTTTTCGTCATAACAGAAAGAGTTCGACTGATAGAGATGTCAAACTTCTTCTGAATATATATATATATATATATATATATATATATATATATATATATATATATATATATATATATATATATATATATATATGACCCATTCCAGCGTGACGTCACAACGTTTGCAAAACAATTTTTTGGTATATTGTATGTAAGTTTTACAGGTCATATCGCACATTGATAAAAAATGGAAAATTATAAGGTTAAAATTTAATTCTCTACAATTTGAAACCAAAAGTATTTGTATAGAATAAATAGTTAACAAAATATAAGCAAAAGGAATCGTGACGTCACAACGCGCCTCTTTTCCCACTTTTCAGTTTTTTTTACAACACCGCAATTTTCTGCTCTTCTATTTGATCAAATTTTATGAAAATTTCAGAAAATTATCGATTTATTACAACCAACAAATCGCTGTTTTTGATTTTTTCAAATTTTGATTTCAATTTATTTTAGAGCGATTCAGTTTCGTGACGTCACAACGCACGATTTTTTTTAAGCAGGGTTTTGCAAAGCGTTGTGACGTCACGAAATTTTATGGTAAGCTACATGAAATAAATCAAAGTATAATCTTAAAATGCATGCTTGATTTACTTAAAATGCTTAAAAACTCAATAAATAATGTGATTTGGTGATGAAATTGATCCATCTATTCCCAAAAATTAAAAGGAATTAAATCTCAAAGGCGCATATAAGCAGATAAGGTTTGCAACACTGCTAACATCAATTTTATTCGAAGTTTTTTTGTGCGATCATATGAATATTATTTAGGACAAAACTAAAACTAGGAAATATTTATTCGTAAAAGCGTTGAAATGTGTTTCTGAATCTTTTTAATCTTAAATTGCGAAGGACAGGGGAAAATAAATGATAATTTCAAAGCCTGCGATCTTTTCAAAGATAGTTAATCGACACTAGAGTGCCTAAATCAGCCATCTAATGAAAATCTTTTAAATTGCAAGCTTAAATAGATACTAGGCCTAACACAAAGTCCAGTGCCAAAATTTGGGGATTGGCCCACGGAAATAGAGGGCAAAATGAGCCTAAAATTTGTATAAAATTATGAGAAATTGGGTTTGGAAGGACATTAAAAACAAGTTATGCATCAATTTCTAAAGTCCTTATCGGCTGATTTGTTTTAATTATAGTCATTCACAAAACTTTCATTATGACAAATAGTTTATCTCAAGATCCCATTTCGACAATGGTTTAGTTAAAAAGGTTTTTGAGTTTCAAAAATTAGCTTCTGATGGGACAAATACAAAAAATACCTGGATGATCGTTAATCGACGCTAATTTTGAACGTTATAGCTGTTTTACGATCACTCTAATCGAAACGCGTTCCTCAGATGAAATATTGTCATAATCAAAGCTTTAAAATACTAAAATGAAAAGAAAAATTGGTTGATAAGGACCTAAATTATTGACAAAAAACGGTTTTTTTATCATGCCGAACAAAATCTACATAATTCCATACAAACTTCAGCTGCGTTGCGCAACCCCTTCCCTTAGAATAATCTGACCCAAATTTTGCATGAGACTTTGTGCTATTACATATTTTAATTTATTTAATTTTGTAATTCAGTTCAAAGTCTCTTATGTGATATTTGATGTGAACACGGGGTTTGATTTGGATTTTCTAGTGATATTCTTTGAGGCGGAAATTTCAATAAGGGCAGTTTTCTATTAAAATAATTTATTTAATTTTATTAATGATTTTTTTAAGAAAATCTTATGAATTTTTCAATAAAAAAAGTTAATCTGTTAAGTTTAACATGTTCAAAGATTTTTTGAATCTCGTTACATTTATTTCATGGAACTTATTTTGTTTGAACATAATGCCAGAAAGAAATAGAAGCTACTAACGGTGTTTTTCATTCTAACATAGATATATGAAGAACTTGATCTATTGCAAGATTTTTATTCAAATCACAGATAACTACCTGCTTTATGATTCACAAATATTCTTTTACAAAATCGATGAGGATTTCATTTGTTTGATAGTTTGTTTATTCTTGAATCAAGCGTTTTTAAGCGCTGTTTTATATGTTTTATTAGAAATGTTTAAAAACAACTAAGTTAATGAAAATAGAAATTAGTTTCCTTAAAAACTTGATAATAGAATTCGTTTATTGAAGCACATTGTTGTGTTGAACTTGAATTGAAGAAATACTATCATAGTGTTGAAGTAAAAAGTCTTGAACGTTTTCGAAAAAATGTGAATAAATTTTCGTGACGTCACAACGCATTCTTTACCCGGGTGTAACTCGAAACCTGCTAAACCGATTTTCAATCTAAAAATTGCATTAAATTCCACTCAAAAAGTTTGAAGAGACCTCCAATTTTTGACAATATGTGAAATTTCAGTAAATCATAAATTTAAAAACAGTAGAATTTTCGTGACGTCACAACGCTTAAAAATAGATACCTTTATCAACGATTCTAGAGCGTAAACTTGCAGTAACTGTAATTAACCTTATATCATGCTTGAAAGATGGCTTTTCTACCATCATATTGCAGTAATTTTTTTTGACATAGCTGAATTTTTGACAAAGTTAAGATATAAGTAAAGAATATTTGCAAAAATCAATTTAATTTCATACTAAAAATTTTAAATTTCAACGTTAACATACTCAATTCTAAAAAAAGGTAGCTGAAAATCTTTTAATGGAAAATGACACTCAAGAAATAACCTTTCTAACGCTATGTAATTTATTTTTGGATAATGAAAAATAAAAATCGGTTCTGCAGTTGAGGGGTGCTTGGAATGGGTCATATATATATATATATATATATATATATTTTAAAAGAATCGGATAAGTAGTTTTCAAATGGCGATGTCCACGGACTTTAAAAATGTGCTTTCGAGAAAAACGCATTTGAAGATTCTGCTCTTGCTTTCTTGCAGTATTAGATAGGAGGAGATAAAGGGCTATAATTTCTACAGTTTTGCTTCAATTGACTTGAAAATTTGACACAACATTCTTGAAATGTTTTACAATAAGAAAATAAAAAAAATAAAAAAATCGATTTTTTGAAAGTGTTAGACCCTACCCCCCCCCCCCTTAAGGAACCTTTTATTTTCAAAAAAACTTTGAATTGGCACAAAAACACTTGTGGACCTAGCTTTTCATTTGATTTTAGCAAAGAGAAAGTTTTTTTTAAGAAACCTTGCAAAATAAATTAAATTTTCAAAAGTAAAAGATTAAAATTTTGTGGTTCTTATCTGTTTCTTGTTAGGTCATTCCAAGTTTTAGATTTGAGTTTGAAATTTGGATTTTGAAAAAAACTGCAACTGCAATGTTGAACAATACCCAAAAATATGTCCCTGCTATTTGTTTTTAGAAAGATAACAGACAAATTTTTTCATCGAAAATCAATTCCACAATAATAACTCTGTGGATGGTTTTAAGAAAAATCAAAATCGCATTTTTCTTAACAAATGACAAAACTTACTCAAATTTTAAATTAAATTTGTAGTTTTTAGCTGAAATATGTATTCAAAATGACTTGATGAAGAATATGATATTTTTAAATTAAACTAACAATCAAAATCTCTTTCTAGAAATTTATACCTGAACTCAGAATTTTAATTTCAGAGTTGTTTTCGAATTTCTATGTGATTTCTGAAATAAAAATTTGAAAAAAACTATTACTGAATTTTGATTCCAAATCAGCATTTCCATTACAAGCCAAGAATTGGTTGGTTTTTGTTTTGGACTCTCAACCATGAACCTATCATTTTATTTCTGATGTTTTGGGTTTCAATCAGAATTTATTATTTTTATTATATTCTCCATATGGCTTGCAAATTTAAATTTAAATGCGAATTTAGAAAAAAAAAGAATCTGATTCAAGTTTTCAATTCTGATTCGCCAATTTGAAGCTTTATAATGTTTGGATTTTGCAAAAGAAATTATTTTTAAAATGGAATTTTGAAGAATTGAGTTTATAAACTTCGATTGAAAAAAAAACTAAGAAGGTTTCTAATTTTCTTTGATTTTTTAATTTGGAAAGTAATCATTCAAATATTGAAAACGCATATGAGTTTCAAAAATCACGTATCCTCTTTTGATTGAAATATAACATAAATTTGATCGATTTCAAACAGCTTTTGATTTCAATTTTTAATGGTGATTCGAAATCAATACTGATGTTATGAAATCGTTTGGTACATCTTTGTACCTGAAAATAATCACATTTTCGTAGATGACGGAAAGAATTAAAGAAACATAAGCTATCAAAGAACGAAAGAACATAAGCCGTAAATATCATGAATTTTTCGAAAAAGATACAACGGCTCACCGACAGGACTTGAACCTGCAATCTCCGCTTCAGTACAACGGCGCGTTAGCCAATTCCACCACGGTGAACGTGATGAAACCGGCGAACCCGAGCAATCGAGCTCTGCCGATCAACTGCTGGACCTTCTATCGAAAACACAATGTATATCCCGCATGTGATCTTTCCCGCTATTGATATCTCTTGTTTCTCTAACCCCACCCATCGACTCGGGATTTAAGCCGAGCGAGCACATGGTCGATTGCTTCGGGTTTGCCGCAACTTACGGTCAGATGCTTCTACATCACGTTCACCGTGGTGGAATTGGCAAACGCGCCGTTGTACTGAAGCGGAGATTGCAGGTTCAAGTCCTGTCGGTGAGCCGTTGTATCTTTTTCGAAAAATTCATGATATTTACGGCTTATGTTCTTTCGTTCTTTGATAGCTTATGTTTCTTTCATTCTTTCCGTCATTTACGAAAATGTGGTGATTCGAACCAAAAATCAAAAATTCTGGATACATAATCCGAAATATGTAAATAGTGCAATAAAGATTTTAACAATATGAAACTTTAACCTCTGGAATGAGTATAATCTTATTTAAAATTTAGTTTAGAGAAACAAATTGCTATTAACAAGCAAACAAAATTTGAAAAATTGAGGCAGAATTCAGAACCGAGGATTAGTTTTCGAGGTTTCGGCATTGTTTCTGAGTTAAGATTGTTACTCATGAACAACCTTACTGAATGATCAAAATTTGATTAAGAATTTAAAATTTTGAGTGTAGAGTAGAATACCTCGCTTGCTTTTCTGAACCTTCATGGGGGGGGGGGGTTTAACCCCCAAAACCCCCCCCGTTCCTACGGCCATGATATATATATATATATATATATATATATATATATATATATATATATATATATATATATATATATATATATATATATATATATATATATATATATATATATATATATATATATAAAAATATATATATATATATATATATATATATATATATATATATATATATATATATATATATATATATATATATATATATGTATATATATATATATATATATATATATATATATATATATATATATATATATATATATATATATATATATATATATATATATATATATATATATATATATATATATATATACATATATATATATATATATATATATATATATATATATATATATATATATATATATATATATATATATATACATATATATATATATATATATATATATATATATATATATATATATATATATATATATATATATATATATATATATATATATATATATATATATATATATATATATATATATATATATATATATAGAGTAAGGTGGGGTAAAAGTACGAGTCGGGTAAAAGTACGTTTTGGGATTATCACAAACCGAGAACAGTAAAATTCAAAACTCTGGCATGGATTGATAGTGATTTGGACTGCCAACAACCAGCCATAATTTTTTTTTTTTTGGAGAAATTGAAAATACTCCGAAAAATGAGGTAAAGTAGCTTTTTTGTTTAAATGATGTAATATTTCAAATAACGGCAAACATGTTTGTGCAATCAAAAGTCTGGCTTTCAATGAAAGTTTTATTGTGTCTTTTTAGTTGTTTTTAATCACTATCAAATGCCGAAGAAAGAATTTGATTACTTTGTCTCTGTTCTGCACAATAAACTGTGAATTATAAGAAACCTTGAAGGGGCAAAAGAACGAACTGCAAATGAGGCAAAAGTACGAAGGGTCTACTGAAGTAAATCTGAACGGACAATGTTAACTTCTTTTTTAAATGCTCTGGAAACATCAGCGCATATTTTTGTTTCTACAAGACTTGCTCGTACGAAAAATTGCTCAAATACGATGAGAACTGGATTTCGAAAACCTGCTAAATATGGACAGTTAGTGGAGAACTCCAAATTCGCGCAGGTTATTTGCACATGTATAAGATTTGTATCAGAAGCGAACAAAAAAGCTGCTGCTGTAAGCAGAGATTAATACAACATAATTATCCTGTTGACTTCATGCAGAATTGTGGAATTTTGAATGGTCGTACTTTACCCCCCATCATTCGAACTTTTGCCCCAGAGGTGGGGTAAGAGTACGTTTCGAAAGTAGTTAGGCATTTTCACTACTGCTATCAAATGCGTCGATCGATTATCTTCGTAATTTTGTAGAAGAGAGATAAAAGTCTAAAGAATCAAATGCCGTTCTTGGTTTTTTGGAAAACAACCGGCAAAATTTTCTAAAAATAGGATAGCACTAAGGTCGTACTTTTACCCCACCATACTCTATATATCAGAGTTTCAAGACCTGTTTTAAAAACACAGCACTTATTCTCAAAAATTTATTTTTAATACTATTTGCTTTTACGAACACATAGTTGCAAAATGGAAATCATTAAAATTGAACTTATATGAAGAAGCTCAGGATATTTGAATTTATTTACTATTCAACATAAGTGTTGAATTATGTTTATTATGAAACGACATTTATAATGAGCAAGACCAGATTAAGGGGGGGGGCAATAGGGGCAATTGCCCTGGGCCCCCCGGCTCAGGGAGGCCTCGCGAGGAAAGAAAATTTTAAGCTCACTGTAAACATAATACTTCAATTTCTACAAATCAATAAAAATAAATCAAAACTAGAAAATCGGAATGAAAACTTGAAATATAACAGCTAAAGAGGCCCAGTGAAATAATATTTAGTATTAATAGTTTTTCTCTTACATAAGTTAAGGGGGCCCCCGAGAATAAGCAGTGAAGGAGTTCTCCCGCATTTTGCGGGATGAGAATATCAAAATCCTGGTATTGAATTTCAAAATTTTCCACATTTTCATTAAACAAAAACATCTTGCACAATAACAATGTTTATTATTACGTTAACTTTCTAAGTAATGCTTACTGCACTAAAATAGCAGTTTGTTTTAACAAAATTAGCTCACAGTGCCAAAAGAGAACAGAATTTTAGACAGACGGTATCCAGGTTAATACCGGGTATTATTATAATTTTTTGCACTTTTCAATCATTATTATTTAAATTTCCGTTGGTTTATTCTTTTTAAACCCTTTTCTCTCCCTATTTTTGAAAATAAGTTCCTCAAAAAAACTGAAGTTGCTTTAATTGGACCAATCGACAGTGAAGATTTTCTTTATTAATTTTCCACCCCAATTTCTGTCTTTGACTTGAAAATCAATTTTAAACATTTTCAAATAATTTAACCAAAATTTTATCATTTACTGAAGTAAATACCTTGAATTCAGCATATAATTTTTCTAAATGATCATTCTCAAACTCTAATTAAAACGATCTCATAGTTGAGTTGCTAATATCGTTGAGTGATTCTCTCAACATGAATACTGCTATGTTTTTAATCTTATCTTTTTCCAGATTCATTTCATTGAGATTTTCATGCCTTGTGTTGTTTCTTCAATTATTGAACTTCAGTTTCATAATTTTTCTGATTTTTTAAAACTCAGGATCTTGGTTTAAGGTACTAAACTCATTTGGATTCCTTATCTGACATTCTTCAATGATACCTGGTTCTGTATTTTATACATTTGATCTGTATTCTGTTTCTTTTTTCAATCGATCATTTTTGCACTTATACCTTTTTGGCTTCGAGAGCACCGAATGAAACTTTTGTCACATTTAGAATAACAATTTGATCAAAAATTTGTTTTCATCTGATGTTCATGTTCATAAACATATTATGAAAAAGTTTTTTTTGTGGTTTAAAGATATAAAATTGAAATTCATATTTAGTGCAATTTCGGCTTTAGTTCTGATTGTTATTTTGATTTTTTTTTTAAATAAAACTCATATTTTGTTTCTCAAAACCTGATAAGAAATTATGATTAAGATTTTAGACACTGAATTGTGGCTCTGAATAAAACCAGATTTTTAGTTTTGAATCTTCATTCTGTTATATCTGCATCTCCATGGAATTTGAATTTAATTATTTCGTTTATTTTTTTTTAAATTTTGTACTACAAATCTTTTAGAGTTCGATGCTGCTGATTCTGGACTCTGTGTTTCAAATCTTCATGATACTTCACAATTGTCATTAGGTAATTATTTTTCTATGAAGCACAAACCAGACGATCAACGATGAAATGAAAATCATTGAAAATACACGGTCATTTTACTAAATCAGAGAATTTTAGTTAGTGATAAGGGTATTAAAAAAAATGAGAATAAATTTTTGTATTTTTCAGCTCAAATCAGAGCTTTCATTTTGGCAAATTTTCTTAACTCTTACGCAGTGTTTGCACGTAATAAATTAACAATTTCCGCTCGAACCAGAAACTTCTACGCAGACAACATGGCTATTTGAAGACATTATACTGAACACGTTTAAAATGTTTTGTATTCTCTGGGATAGCATTTGAAAAAAAAATCGAATCAAAGGGTCCCCCCAAGAAAAATTGCCCTGGACCCCCCGATGGCTTACGCCGGCCCTGATAATGAGGCTCCTCAGTCAATCTCCCTGGTATACTCAAAACGAATATTAACATTCTATCAACATTTTCTCGCATGCAAAATAAAAGATTCGCATGCTGTAGTTATATCAAAAATATGTCTATAGAAAATGAGTTGAAAATGTTTGAATTTCCACTCTTATTTTTTTTTTTCAAAATACCTTTATATTGATTTAATAATGAGATCCATTTGGATGAGAAGGAGCAGTGTGCAGAACACTTCCCCCCACTCTTCCAAAGTGAACTTTAACAAATATCACTGAATCACTGAAATATTGAAGTTCCCTTAACCCTAATTCGCATTTGAGTGTCAATTTGACACTTTTGCAAGTTTGAATGCTTGTAACTTTTTTCAGAAGCTTCAAAAACACAAATTCGTTCGGGGACCATAGATGAATTCAAAAGTTCTTTAATATTGCATCTTAACTTTTTTTCACGGACGAACCCTGTACAAAAAAAACTCCCTAAAGGGTGATACGGTCCAAATTTGGTCAATATAAACTTGACGTATTTCTTCAATTTTGCATTGTAAAAACCTGAACACCCCTCATTTTGAAGGTGTGTGTGTGTAGAATGTTGTTCCCATCTTGATTTTGGAATCCACTGTTCAGTTGTCAAAACACCGTCCAAGAAGAAGAGCAGCGTATCAAAATTTTGCTCGCGTATTGCGAAAATCCGAGCTACTCGCTCGCAAAGCTAGCAAAATCGTTAAAAGTTGGCAAATCAACCGTTACGTTTATCGACAGCCATGAAGTCTGGATCGGGGGAAAATCGAAAACCGGAAGCCACTGAGAAGACAAAGAGAGTTGCCGGTAGTTTCAAGCGAAACCCTAACCTATCTCTCTGAGATGCCGCAAATAAGCTGGGTGTATCGTCTACAACCGTACATCGAGCCAAAAAACGAGCCGGACTATCGTCTTACAAGAAGGTAGTGACTCCAAATCGCGATGATAAACAAAATACAACGGCCAAAGCGCGATCCCGGCTGTACACGACGATGCTGACGAAGTTTGACTACGTGGTAATGGACGACGAAACCTACGTCAAAGCCGACTACAAGCAGCTTCCGAGACAGGAGTTTTATACGGCAAAAGGAAGGGGAAAGATAGCAGATATTTTCAAGCACATGAAACTGTCAAAGTTCGCGAAGAAATATCTGGTTTGGCAAGCCATCTGTACATGTGGCTTGAAAAGCAGCATTTTCATAGCTTCAGGGACTGTCAACCAAGAAATTTACGTGAAAGAGTGTTTGAATAAACGTCTGCTGCCTTTCCTGAAGAAACACGGTTGTTCCGTACTGTTTTGGCCGGATTTGGCATCTTGCCATTACGGTAAAAAGGCCATGGAGTGGTACGCCGTCAACAACGTGCAGGTGGTTCCCAAGGACAAGAACCCTCCCAACACGCCAGAGCTACGCCCAATTGAGAAATACTTGGCTATTGTCAAGCGGAACCTAAAGAAGACCAAAAAACTGCTAAGGAAGAGCAGCAGTTCAAGGCAAACTGGCTTTCTGCGGCGAAGAAGGTGGACAAGGTGGCTGTACAAAATCTGATGGCAGGGGTTAAGCGTAAGACCCGGCAATTCGGATTTTGAAAAGCGAAAGCCTAACTGAATATTTTTCCTGAATTTTAAACTAATTAAACTTGAAAAAGAAATTTAATTTGATTTTTTAAATGCACGATTTTACCGATTTACACGCGTTTTCCCTTGAACAAATTTCGACCGTATCACCCATTATTATCAATAAAAATAAAAACAAATTTCCACCTCAAAGTAGAAGAAAAAATCTGTAATTGAGATTCAATACACAACACTGATACTCACTGCTTCAACCAGACTATCTAATCGACGAAAGATATCGAAACAAAGCACAAAGTCGAATAAACTAACCCTCATCCCTTAATCTGACATCGTCGTCGTCGTCGTTTTCATCCCACGACACCTAACCCTACTACACACTCTACTCCTAGAAAACTTCAAACATACAGCCATCCAGCCAATAAATGGAAAAACCGTAAAGCCAAAAAGCGCTGCTCTTCAGAAAGTAAATTTTGACCGGTTCGTCCTTGACTCGAACATTGGGTTTTGCGAGCGATAAAAGTGCACCCTCTGCAATATATTACCTAACCAAATTCAGAAAATAAAAAGAAAAGAAAAGGAAAAACAGTAGAAATTGAGTCATTGACAGGAGCTTTATATAACATGGGACGCCAGTCAGAAGTGTGGCAAAGGTAATTCACCCCTCTAATATTATATGTTCAGCAACCACCAGCAGCACCTTCTTAATGTCGCACGTTTTCATTCCCTTTTTTTATGCAACATGGAAGAGAAAAACAAGCAAAAAAGAAATACTCCCTACACCTCCACTAGCTATGTGCCAATGTGCCATACATCTAATCCAACAGGAATGTTTCGAATAATTTTCCGAAGCTGAATCAGAAGCCAGCCAGCAATGGGAAAAGTGAAAATGATCGGAGGTCCTTCTTGCTTCTCGGGTTTCGAATTAGCAGCAGCTTCGCCGTTTGCCATCATGTCGGGAGAACCCAAATTGGAAAATGTATGTCTGGTGAATGACTTTTTGAATGAGACATGTCGAAATTGAATGACACTCAAAATTTGTCTTTTTCGTCATTTTTGTCATTTTTGTCATTTTTGTCATTTTTGTCATTTTTGTCATTTTTTGTCATTTTTGTCATTTTTGTCATTTTTGTCATTTTTGTCATTTTTGTCATTTTTGTCATTTTTGTCATTTTTGTCATTTTTGTCATTTTTGTCATTTTTGTCATTTTTGTCATTTTTGTCATTTTTGTCATTTTTGTCATTTTTGTCATTTTTGTCATTTTTGTCATTTTTGTCATTTTTGTCATTTTTGTCATTTTTGTCATTTTTGTCATTTTTGTCATTTTTGTCATTTTTGTCATTTTTGTCATTTTTGTCATTTTTGTCATTTTTGTCATTTTTGTCATTTTTGTCATTTTTGTCATTTTTGTCATTTTTGTCATTTTTGTCATTTTTGTCATTTTTGTCATTTTTGTCATTTTTGTCATTTTTGTCATTTTTGTCATTTTTGTCATTTTTGTCATTTTTGTCATTTTTGTCATTTTTGTCATTTTTGTCATTTTTGTCATTTTTGTCATTTCTGTCATTTTTGTCATTTTTGTCATTTTTGTCATTTTTGTCATTCTTGTCATTTTTGTCATTTTTGTCATTTTTGTCATTTTTGTCATTTTTGTCATTTTTGTCATTTTTGTCATTTTTGTCATTTTTGTCATTTTTGTCATTTTTGTCATTTTTGTCATTTTTGTCATCTTTGTCATTTTTGTCATTTTTGTCATTTTTGTCATTTTTGTCATTTTTGTCATTTTTTTTTTAGTTTTGTCATTTTTGTCATTATTGTTATTATTGTCCTTTTTTGTCGTTTTTGTCATTTTTGCCATTTTTGTCATTTTTTCGATTTCTATAATTTATTGATAAAAAACATATTGACAGGGCCTGGTGTATTACGAATTTTCCCATCGAATGAAGCGAATGGAAAAAGAAAATGAATTTTTGTTCCCAGTTAGAATTTACGCGCAGGAGACTCGAATTAGAAACGTCGTAAAAATCATTCGCTTGAAGAAGGATACCACGATACCCTTTGGATCAGAATGTACTCCAACTGGAAGTTTCTCACCGTTACTTCGCCTTCTTCTTTTTTCAAGAATTCCTTTTTCCAATTGGAAGTCTTGTTTCTGCTAAGATTCTTCACCCATGATAACAGGTTACGATTCGGGATTCCAGATTCCCATTCTATTTTGAGTATGAACCTTAGGAGGAGACGGTCATTTACCTGAGGCTTTTGCCCTCTTCTTTTTTTGCTGTGTTGATGTTGTCAATTTTTTCCTCCAACACGACGATTTCGGGCCTTCGTTTGATGCTGTTTGCTTGTTCGCCCGCTTTATCAGGTTATCATCAAGAGAAGTGTCCCCTCTCAGACGTGTCTGGGTCTGGCTAGGCTAATAACCTTTGACGCGGTACTTGAGAGAGCGATTGCTTCTTTTTGAATTAATGTTTTTCTTAACTCTGTTCATCTGTTTTTTACAGTTTGTATTGCAATATCTTTAGTAATTTTGAGGACGGATACAATTAATCACTCAATCGATGAATGATGTTTTGACCAGTTTTTCACGCAGGAATTGCAGTGCCATCTCATTCTATCAACGTACGTTTAACTAATTGCATTTTTCTTCATTTCATCAAATCCTATTTTTGCAATGTTATCCTTTCGGCAGCTTGTTGATATGTGTTATGCTTTGGGAATGCACGATTCAAACAGACTTGAACGAAGCATAACTGACCTGACCTGTGAGAAAATCATCTCAGTTGCTCCGAGAGAAGGTAAGCGAAATAGTTCTCATGCTCTCACTTACTCTCACAAAAGTACAAAAAGTTCTCTTCGATTTCTTTTTATCTCGCATCTCTTTGCTCGCATAAAAAAAAACATTTTTATCAAAATAAGGAGCAGCGCATGTCCTGCCTGGTGAACAGTCACAGTTTATCAAACACAACTGTCAGTTAATAATGCTGTGAGTTTTTAGATGGGAGGAAATCGTCCATCAGTGGTTTTCAATGTTGGTTTTGAAGAATTGATTACACAATTTGATGTTCTTGCTTTGTCTTTATTGGTGAGGGTTTCCTGCGTTATCAAACTACCACAGTCCCTTTGGATGCTATTTTTAATCATCTTAATTATGTAGCCGTGCCCTGACCCCTCTGTCAGTCGATTGTTGTTCGACTGTCTCTGCCTCTATATTGATAAGCAGGGCCTTGATTTTGCAAAACAGTTGAACTGTATACGCAGATTTCGGCACTGAATAATGCAGTATTGGAAATTTTTCTCGTAAGACAAAACTCCAGAAGTTTAGACTTACGGTCTTGCCATATTTTACTCAAACTTTTGTTTTAATATTATAGAAGATCTTGTAGCGAATGAGAAGAATATTAGATGAGAAATTAGCTGAGAAAAACTATTATGATAAAAGTATTTACAAATGCACGTTATTAAGATAAGGAAAAATTTATGATAATTTCATTAGTGAAGATGGTGAAAATACACTGGCTAAGAATATATGGAAATGCACTATTATGATCATCAGAGTGTATATTAATAGTAAGAAAAATTGGGAAAGCGAGCGCCAGATAGGTGGAAGAAGGCGTATAGATGAATGGGTAATTCAGTTCATACAAGGATGAATAAAGGAGTGGGTGCGTAAGTGTAAGGCTAACGAATTAAACGATTTTTTACGAGAAATTCGGAGTGCCAAATGTCGATCGTGGTTACGACAGTTCTTAATGAGAACAAGAAGTTAAAACTCAGTCTTCATTGAAATCCAAAGAAATATCCCAACATAAAATTTTGGCTGATTTAAAACCCCAACTCGCTGAACATAAGCTGAAGTAAAGTATGATTGCTATTCCAGCTTGCTGGCTGAATAAAGGCAAACTGAAGTACTGTTTCAGCGTTTTAAGAAGTTTAAAACTTTGAGTGCAACCGTTTACCATTATTCTTCACTACCTTAATTGTAAAAAATAGATTGGTTTCTGGGAGGATTTCATGTTCGGTTCGGAAAGTTGAAAAAAAAGACCATTCCAAAATTGAATATATCCTTTCTGCATAGTAGCATGTTGTTTATGAGCAAGCAAAGATAGAGACAGCTTTTAAAGCAAAAGCTTCCAAGACAGATATCGGCATCTTTTAAGACAGTTATTGGAAACTCATGAGGATAATATATACAGATCTCAAGGCAGAAATTTTCAGCTTCTAAGAAAAGTATTGCCGTTAATGCAATTATTGTCAGCTTCTATGTCAAACATTGTCAACTCGGTAAAAACTATAGATAAATCCAAGAGATAAACGTATACACTATGTAACCGCGATTGGTTCTAATTTATAAAACCCACTGTGATTGCCAAATAGTCGCTAGCACCAGGGCGAGTACAGCTACGGGTATCTTAATATATCAAAACACGGAATCGTCCATCTTGTGACAGGCAATCGTTATCGTAGGCATGGTAGGCGAACAACTGGCTTTCAAAAAGCGCTCCGTCTCCACCCTCCACCACTGAGAAACTTTTAGTACCCCTTGCCTACTTTTCCTCAAAATGCATACACCTTAGCTGTAAGCACCCTGGCCAGCACTAGATGGTCTCTCCGTGAAGCATGTAGCTTATGTACCACTCCAACCGAAATCGAAGACCACATACCAAGGTCTGAGTTGCCCTGCTGAGAAACTCGTCTAGGCAAGTCCATATGTTAACCCGAAATGGATTAAGGACCGATCCAGGTGACTAACAAACAAGACCCAAAAGCTCAGGTGGCAATCCGTCTTCAGACGACGCGTACACAAGTATCAAAACTGTAAGGCAAATCGCCTTCCCTTAGAACACAACAACTGATTACCCGTTCCAAGGGAAATTTCATTAAATCATTATTATATCATTATATCATTACACGATTCAATTGTGCTTTCTTAGCCCCCGCTCAATAGGCCTGTTTTCGGATAAACTATCAAAAAGTGTGGATATAAGTTTAGAATTTCTTTGAAGACGAAGTAAAAATCCGTGCTAGTCGTTCCGGAGTTCCGAGAGGCCCGTTTTCAGGGTTTTTCTTGAATCTCGAGACTTGCGCACAGCTGCCCCGATTGAAACCTATTGTCGGGGAAGGTCAGTTGCGCTAGCGATAGTAAGATTTGTTTGTAGAGTTATGCTCAAATACATGGCTGTCATGGGGAGAAAGCAAAGATTGTATATTGTACGATGCCACACTGTCCCCTTTCTTAAAACATTTCTTATTTTGCAAGCCATGTTAGACCCTGTAATTGATAATTTTTTTCAACACCCATGGCCATGTTCTGAAATCCGGGTTAATTTCGATTGCAATGCACAGTGGGGGTTTTTGATCAAAAAAGGTACCTATTACTGTGACGATCGCTTAAACAGTACTAAATTCTGGTAAGCTATCATTTCTTATGCAAAAAAACACGAGGAATCGAATGGTCTACCCCAGGGGTGAGCAACACGCGGCCCGCGGGCCGCATGTGGCCCGCGAGACCCTTGTGTGCGGCCCGCGAAACTTTTTACAAATTTTAATACCTTAACTTTTTTCTACAAAGGATAGTTAGGAAAACTTCAAATTGATAACTTTTTTCCGGCATTCTAAGCGTTTATTATGTACTGTTCAAGGCCTCAATGCAATATTGATTATTAGCATAACGTAATACTGCAGTGTTTTTATTCAACATCCTTTCCTTATTTAACTCCTATCACTTTGAGAGCAAAATTCATAAAAGTGAGTCGGAAGAACAGCCAAAAATCGCCAACATGGTCAAAGGAATTTCGAAGCCGGTTTAGTGAAGTCATAACCTATTTTATTTCAAGCAAAAATATAAAGTTGAATGAGAAAAAAAATGATCAGCAGATTTTTTTTTAAATTATTCTATCTAATTCGGCAAAAAGGCTTGTTCTGTTAGCACTCAAATACTGGGAAAAAAATTAAACCAAAAACCTGTGATATATTTTTTATTGCCAAATATTGACGAAAATTACGAAAGTTAATTGGGTAAATGGGTAAACGATTTTAAATTGTTTATCAATATGAATCAACACACAAAAATAATAAGTTGTTGATGAAAACAATTGATATCTGAAATTCTATGATTCCACCCAAAATATCTTTGACGATTATCTGTGATGCTTTTTTCAGAAATTTGATAGAAAATTTATCACAAACATCGATAAATTGAGTTATTTCACTCATAATTCGCAATCCACATTACCAGAGTCAACATACAGCTTAAGAAATCCTATCACAATGATATCTAAATAAGATTAGGAGTGATAAAAATGTGGATAAAAATTCTAAAATCAAGTAGGTATGTAGTTTGGAAGATAGTTGCTTAAACATTCGTGAAATTGAACATTTTTCTGTGATTTCGACAACTTTGCTCAACATCTGAATGCAATGATCTAACGAGCGTATAGTAAACATGTATGTAGTCTTTTTACAATTTTCCAATCCAGAACTTCAATTTAAACAATACAGTTTTTTAACGTTTGTATGAAAAAAATCTAGGCTTTGAGAACAAGTTTTGATGGTGGAAAAAAATCACAGAAAGTCAAATAGCGATTCTACGTCCAACGCTAAGAAGAGTGTGATTTCTTAAAAAATATATTTATCACACTCTTAGTTAATACTGTGGTAAGCTCCAAAAGATTTTTAAATGGAAGTGATGACGAATAGTATCATCGGTTTAAACAAGAATGTTGTAAGAACAATTATTAAAAAAGCCGTGTTGAATTATTGTTTTTGAACACGTGAATTCGTTTTATCATTTCTTTTCCAGATTTGTTTTCGCCAAAAATTTGTAGTTATGAAAAATGATCTGAATTTTGATTGTGATAATTATCACAAGAAAATTATATTGAGTGCGGCCCGCCGACAAGATTTCAAATTTAAATTGGCCCGTTCGTTCAAAAGGTTGCTCACCCCTGGTCTACACCAATTTCTGACTAAAAGACGCTGAACGCCTCATTTTGCCCGATTCCCTCTATTTTTAGGGTGTGAAGTTATAATTCCGATTGTAGCAATCTACCTCGCAACAAAAAAGTCATAAAAACCATACTTTTTTATTTAAAAATGTCGGCTGAATCGATTGGTATACTCCAATTTTTGTTTTGACTACGACAAGAATGGTTGTTTTTTCTAGCAAGGCGTCCTTGCCTGAATTGGGTACCTTTTTGACTCGAACATCCCCACAGTGCAATGGGTTGAACTCAGCTGATGAACATTATTAATCGACTATGAGCTTAAACTCGTCTCTAATCGATTACTTCGAGCCTAACCCGTTTTTCTTTGTAATTTCTTGACTTATTTTGATTTTTGATTACCATGGGTTGAAACTTTGATCTGTACAATTCTCAAAGTACTCTGCAAAGTGATCCTGGACAGGATCCGGGAGAAAATCGATGCTACACTCCGACGGCAAAAAGCTGGATTCCGATCCGGACGATCATGTGGAGACCACATCACAACGCTACGAATGATACTGGAACAAATCAACGAATTCCAGGACTCTCTTCTGCTGGTGTTCGTTGATTTCGAAAAAGCATTCGACCGACTTAACCATGAAAACATCTGGGCGGCTCTAAGGCGAAGAGGAGTTACAGAGAAACTAGTCCATCTCATCGAAGCACATTATGAGGCATTTTCGTGCAAGGTCTTGCAAGACGGTGTCTTGTCCGAACCAATCCCGGTAACTGCTGGAGTGAGACAAGGATGTATTTTGTCACCGCTGCTTTTTCTCATCGTAATGGATGAGATCTTGACTGGATCGATTGACTGTATACCAAACCGAGGATTGTCGTGGAATCCTTCAACCATGGAGCAACTGAACGACCTTGACCCGGCTGACGATATTGTTTTGCACGCCCAAAGACAACAAGACATGCAAAGCAAACTCGAAGACCTCATCGAAAGCTCCAAGGCGGCAGGTCTCAAAATAAATGTCGGAAAGACCAAGTCTATAGAAATCAATACAGAAAATCGTTCCAATTTCGTGGTAGCTGGACAACAGGTTGAGAAAGTAACGACGCGAAAACTGCAAGTTTTTGTGAATCGCTGCCTGCGGAACATCATCCGCGCTTGGTGGCCTGGCAATTGGATCTCAAACGTGGAACTACATCGCCGGTGTCATCAAAGGGAGCTAGAAATCGAGATTCGGGAACGTACATTAGTGGAGATGGATTGAGCACACATTGCAAAGAGAAGAAAACGAGATTTGCAGAGAGACGCTTGACTGGAATCCAGATGGACATCGAAGAAGAGGCAGACCCAAAAGCTCGTGTCGGCGTAGTCTAGCCGCTGCAATCCGCCCAGTTGACGAGAACCTTGGCTGGCAACAAGTGAAGATGCTGGCTCCGGATCGCCAGCAGCGGAGATCTTTTATCTCAGCCATATGCGTCGGTCAATCGGCGCTGGACCCTTAGGTAGGTCGTTAGGTCATCGCTCCACAAATTCACTCTAATATTTGTTGTGGCCTACTTGGTTGAATAATTCTACTGAATCAAAGCAATCGAGGGGGAAGGGAATCTTAATTTCCCTTCTTTAAATAAGAATTAAAAAGAATCTTTCGATTTGATTCGACACATTTTCACTTTTTCACTTCAACAATGGTAACTTATCCAGTTTCCTACTACCGATTTTTCATGACATTCGCAAAATCAGGCATATTTTCAAAAATCAGGAAGATTCAATGGCTTATCAGGTTGTCAGGCAGAGCCTCGAAAAATCAGCAAATCCTGAAAAATCAGGCAAATTGGCATCGCTGGGCCCCGGGTTCATCTGCCCCCATGGAGAATCCCACCACCAAAAAGATGAAAGAGCCGGGTCGACGGAGTGATTTGACAATCGAACCAAAATCGACAGCAAAGAAGACGGTTGCCACCCGAAAGCTGGTCGAAGTCTGTCTGTTCGGGGACGAGTCCGAAGCAGAAGGTTATAGCAAACTTGTACGTGGAGGCGTTCATCCAGCGCATGAGAAAGTATGACCTGTGCCCAGGTCTCATTTCCTTTTAACGAGTGCTGAATGGTGGTACCAGGATACCTTCGAAAGTAAATTCCTGCAATATGGTCATCGGGACATGATTTGAATGAAAAGTCTGGGTAAAAGTCTCGTCTGTTCACCGCACATCGATAAAAAAAAATGTAGGAAAAGGTGTTCAAGCAACATAAGAGGACTCTCCAGCAGAAACCGTATACCCTGTAGAGAATCAGCACGATAATCCTGTATGTTATCAGCTACTCATGGACCACGTCATGTGCCTTTCGTGTCGGTGAACATTTCTGTGTCGCCTAGTTAATGACCATCATAATACCCAGTTATATCCCTTGCGCCATAAATTCCTCCAGGACCTATGCCCTTAATCCCGCTCAAAACCGTGCTGTAGATTTATACAAGATAATAATCGCGTTAGAGCCCTCAACCGCAAATTTCCCAAGCATGCCCATGCCATCAGTGGACCAGCGATTACCGTCTTACCACGCTAACCACTCGACCACCGAGACGTACAAAACTTGGGCCGCGTGTTGCACTGGCTGAACGGGAGACTCGCTCCCACTCTCGCTGAAGATCGTAACTTGTCTGAAGACCGCTCACAGCACGACAGCTCAGCCGTTGTGTGTGTGTGCGTGTAGTAAGGACGACAGAAAGAGTATCAACTCAGAAAGGCCAATCATCCGAGAGAGTGTTGCTCTCGCAATTATCGGCTACACACTCATGTCACGTTAAAGTTACTCAGAAACTTCCATCGCCTTTTGAAAAGTTAAAATATCGATAACGGAAATTCCTCAATCGTAGAGATTCGCTCTCTCTACAATAAGTTTAATTTTAAGATAGTTCTTAGGTTTCGGTTTATTATTATAATTTTTTTCGACATTACAGGGTGTTCTCCTTCATTTGAATACTTAATTGTGCTCAACAAATTCAAGTCGAATTCATAAATTTTCGAGCTGAACATCTTATTAAATGTAATGATGTAATCATACAAATTAAATGTAATGTAATGATGAATTGATAGAAATAAAGACATATAAAAAAATCGATACCGGAACTTCTCAGCGGTCTTGAAGCAACTTCTTTCAAGAAGTTCAGTTGCGTTCGATGAACACTGTCTAACGAACCTTCAAGATATATCTAGGTGTATTAAAGAACCTATTTGGGAATTCTTAGTGACATGTCAAATATATCTGAAAATTTTATGTCATGGTATGTGTTTTGTTCATACCATTTTGTTTGTTTATTTTTTCGGTTCTGATTTTTATAAAATTCGTCGAAGGTTAAAATAAATACGTAGAGAAATTTTAATTTAGCTTTTTTCGGCTTTGGATTTAGATCAAACACTACATTTTACAAATCTTTAACAACGCTCATAACACAATTTCTGTAATAAAACTTCTATTTTCCTTGAAAAAAGACCAAAAACGTCAAAACGTCGGGCATTCCAAAAATAATCGTTGTTTGATCTACATCCAAGACCGAAAAAAGCCAATCGCAAATACACGAATTTTCCAGATTTCCATCTTAGTTTCAATCTGTCAACCAGAATTTTAAAGCGCGTAGAAGGTTCAAAATATTCCCTTAGATGCTGAATAGCATACTCTTCAGCCATTGAAAGGAACTTTAAGTCTACTTAAGAACTAAAATATTGGGCTGATTCTTCCGAGACAGAAACGAGAGCTGGTTAAGCTTCTTGAACCCTTTTTAAGATAATTCTGGTTGCTAGAGTTATGAGCGAATCCAATTACAGCATATGTTCTCCAATTACCAACCTCTCTTTTTGATGACTCTAAGTCTGACCCGTCCTCTCATGACCTAAGTTTCGACCTATCTCTTTAATGGCTTAATATTCAGTCTTCTGCTTGTTGTATGAAGATCGACACTATCTTATCCGGGATTCTAATCTGTCAAATCATTTGCCCAACAATTCATGTTTAAACTTGGTTGATTTCCGACGAAGACTTCATCATACACCAAATCAAATAATTCACATGACATCGTTAAGAAAACTATCTTCTAACAAACCTGTGTAGTTTAGGCAATGATAATTCTACAATCTAATTATTTTATGCGGGGATGCTCAGGAAGACATATTTTAAATTGTTTCCGTTTGACCTTCCAATGTTCAGATACATTGATCACCGAACGTCAAAACTGCCAGCACAAATCCTTGTTTTGTTTTTATCCTCATAGCCTGACATTGAACGTCGCATCAAACAAACCCAAACCACCCGAACACCGTTCAACAAAAATATAGTCTTTAGTTGAGAACTCTCTCCGGCTCACATGGGACGGACACTACAGGAGAAAATCCAATTGGAAGAGCATTATCCTTCGCTCACCGAGTGGCTCCCACGTTGTGATATCAGCAGAGGACGAAACAGGACATCGTCTCCGTCGTCATCATGTGACGCCGCAGCCAGCGTGCAGTGACCCAACCAGTCGGTTTGTCGTCGGCCTCAAATCAGTCTCTCGGTAACTGCAATGTCGAACGGACGCTTCGGAACGAACCTGCCCCGAGTGTGAAGCATCGTGCGAGCTTCTCGGTCTTCGTCGTCGTCGCCGCGGTTTTTTTTTTCTATGGTGTCGTCCTCTGGAAGTCTCCGCCGTCTCGGTGGTCAATCGATTTTATTTTTCGGTAAAGACACTTTAAGCCGGGTATGACTTTAAACTTTGCTGGAGTTAACCCTTCGAAGAAAGTTTAACCTTTTTGGGAGTAGTTTTTTCGCCTTTTCTCGAGTTTTCTGAAGCTGCAATCCAAGTTCCAGTTGGAGTTCGGTTCCAATTGGACTGTTGCTTTATGCTCTGGTGCTATCGGTGATTTTTCGGGAGAATCGTCACTTTCGTCGTCGTGCGGTGTCTGGATCGTTTTCGCGTGCTGCGTTCAAAGAGCGGAATAGGAAGAGCAAAAGAGCGAAGCCAAAGAATGCTGGACAAGAGAATTGCTCGATAAGCAGGCAAACGAAACGTTCTGTTTGGTCTCTGCATGCGATGGTGGCTTCTCGATCCAAGCAAGCCAGCTTGGTGTGAGTGTTTGCGTATCGAAAATTGACAGCAGGCAGCTGGTGTAAACAGAAGAAAAATATTGTTAGCTGCTGGTGCAAAAGTGAAAATTTCAGTAAATTTTGTGAGAAATGTAAACGCTAACGAAGCGAAATTTGTCGGTGATAAGTGACAAACGGATCTGGATTGTTCTGTGAATGGAAACGATTTGTTTTCCGGTCGATAAAGTACTTTTTTCGAATTGCGGCCCTCAACTATTGGGACAGGTCTCGGGCACAGGTGTCCAATTGGAAAACAGTCAGCTGGACAGGAGCTTTAATGACACAAAGGTCAAACTGATGCACAATATAGTGCAGTCCAAAAGCAGCCGCATTAATGTTCCGGAAACGGCCATCCATTTCCTTGAAGCAACTCTGGCCATAGCAAGTGTTTGTTTACGTTTATTAGGCACCCACAACCTCGTCCAAGCTAAACGAATCTCGGTTCCGGTGCGGCCACCTTATTGAGCCATTTCTCCTGTGTGAAATCTACCTTCTAGACCAACGAAAAGCCCTTCCGGAAGTAGAACTCCTCCTGAAAGATGACATTTCGGTGATCCAGTTCCCGTGTTTTGTTTTTGGTGGCTCCGTTGAGCAGTTTCTCCACCTTTGCCGTATTCCGAATCTGTGCTCTGGGTGTGTTTGTGTGCGAGAGCCCAAAAATTTGCCTCCCAAAGAAGTTCTTCAGAAGAAACATCCCGAATCTAGGGCAAATATTGATGTAGGGTTGATTTGTTAGACCCAAAAAAACCAGAACCAGGGCCAATTCAACGTCAATAAGAAGTCCCGGTTCCAACTAGAACCTCAGAAAAGCAGAAGTTATCGCCCTAGTTAGTGTGAGTGTTGCTAGTGGCTGCAGCATCCATCGTCGATTCTGCCTTTAAACGGAGAGAAAAAAAAATCTTCACAACAGTGCAAGTGAGCCCTCAATGCAGGGAAAAAGTCAGCAGCCAAAGCTGTTGAAATAAGTGGAGGAGAAGCAAAGCAAAAGTCTTCAACCACCTCGTGTGTTTAAATGTAATGAAGCTGTTTGTTGTTATTGTTAATGTTGCCGCACCAGTCGGTTGAAAGAAAATTGTGTCTGTGTTTGTGTGTGTCTGTGTGCGAATTCCCCGTATTCCGTGGGAAAATTTGTTAGTATCCTCTTAAATGTAAGTCCAAATAAAGATTGAATATTCCTCTAAAATGTTTAAATCTTGGAGGGATTCCGGAAGCAATTTACCAAAAAATACTCAAAAACTTCATTCTAATGTTTAAATTGTGCTCAACATATGGATGGGAAATCTTTATGTTCATCTAGTTTCACTCCTTGAAACCTAAAGCTGAAGATACTCTACCTTGAGAAAATCAGCGTAAGACACCTTTATTGGAGTAATCTTCGTATCGTATCGTGTTCTGATAAGCATGAGCTGGGAAATAGTTGAAGACGATGTCGGTCGGTGGCGCTTTTCCTTTCTTAAACATCTTCAGCACCTTCATTCATTCATTCGGTTTAAAGCTATACGTGAGCTCGTCTCACCCAATTGGAACCACCGTTCGTTCAAAGCAGCAAAGTTCTATTCTTTGAGAAAGGAATCTCGGTTAAGCTTTTCGTTCCTTTCCCGTACTTACCTTCTTGGCAATCGACTTCAATCAGTGTGCTGTCGTCAATGAGTAGTGAGTTCTGAGTGGGGAGCTTTAGATTTAATTCTCAACGGATTACTTGAAAGTTATCCTTTGCTTCATTTTCCTTCGATTTGGAAATAACTCAGTTAAAGCTAACGAAGTCTTACTAAAACCTATGTCAAAGTGGTCTCTTTGCAGAATTAAATTTTTCCTTATTGGAAAATCAGCTCTATCTATTTTGTGTTCTGTGATTCAATTAATGATTGTTTTTAAAATATATTTTGATGAGGTTCTGATTCTTGATTGAAAATTTCATTCATTACTATCATTCTTGCTCTACACAAAGATTCTCAAAACAGTAGATAATTTCATAGATTATATTCTGAAATCTGAATTCAAGTTCTGTTTTTCTTAAGCTTCTGTTATGTTCATTAGGTGAAGAATGATTTTCGCCTTTAAGTTTAAGAGTTAAAGTAAAATCTACTTTTGATATCCATGTCGACTGTTTCAATCCTTGAAATTTTTTATCAGAGACGAAAAACAAGCCATTTATGAATCCTGAATATTTGTTCCAAACATGAAATGTCAATTCAAATTCTTATCAAGTATCCTTATTTTAATGTTGAATTTTTACCATTATTTTTTTTTATTACGAGATATGATCAGATTTTGATTATTTTTATCCAAATTTTGGAAATTAATTCTGAATGCTGGTTCATAATTCCTATTTTTAAAAGTATTTGTCGAGTTGAACCTAGCAAAAAACTTCAAGATGCTTCTTTTGAGATGCAATTCTAGAAAAATCCTCATTATATAGTCTTTAATTTTCTTATCAAGTTGGTTGAATTATCAAATTTTATTGATAAACCCTTTGATGTTAAGATATTTTTTCGGGTTGCGCAAAATAGTGCATTTATCCTATATCCATATTTAAGTTCCTTACAATACCTGTTTCTATTTGAGACTCAATTAAAAAAAAAAAGGAAAGACAAAGGTTGCCAGGTTGTCCTGCTTTATCCAGGTTGGTCCGGATATATAACACAAAATTTGTGAACAGTCCAAGTGGTTGATTTCAGTGAAAAAAGCCCTGATTCTGCCCTAATTTATTCTTTTTATTCTGATAATCATAAGATAAAAAAAAGAAGAACAAATATGATTTGTAAAGTTTTTAATTAATGCCCCCAATAAGTATTTTTTAACAATATATATAAAAATAAGCATGAAAGATTTTTAAAAGCTTAAAATTTCATTTAAAGTCTTTTAATAAGTTTTGATGATTTTTTTTCAAGCTACTTTCTTGGTTTTTGTTCAGTTAGTTTTAAGTTTTGACATAATCTGCCCGGATATTGCCCGGAATTTTGAAATGAAAAGCCCGGATTTTGCCAGGTTTTATATAAAACTAGCTGACCCGGTAAACTTCGTGAATTAATTTTCATGAAAACCGTCTTAAAGTTATTCGAGTTGTGTCCAATTTCAAGATGATTTTGTATGGGAGCCTCCCTTCCATAAAAAGAGAAATTCTCAAGGCTATCATACAAACCATCTCTGACCCGAAAAACTTCGGATACCAAATTTCACTTCATTCCGACCGACCGTTTATACGTGAAGGTGTTACAAAGAAAACGCCTCCATTTTTATATACAAGATTTCCCGGATTTGTCCGAATCACGAGTGAAGTGTTTAGGAAAAATAGTAAATTTAGAGCTATCCACGCTACCATTGCTCTATGAATTCGCCTTATAGAAGGAACGGAAATATTTTTTCTATTAAAGCACAGTGAACCAAACTCATGCAGATTGAGGTTCAAAATATACTAGTAAAGACTCAAAGATTTGTTTGGATTTTATGACAAAAAAAAATGCAAATCTGGCCAACCGGACAGCTGTTTGCAAATTTTTAAACTCAAAAACCAGACAAAATCTGACCACATCCTGTCAAAATCCATGGGTATCAGAAAAATTTTGAGATGAGAGTCGAAGAAAAACTCTTTACATCAGCAGTTTGAATACAAAAAAAACTTTTGTTGTTCATTTTCATGACATGATCGCAAAAATTATCGAAATTGGGCACATTTCTTCAAAATTTAAAAAATACAGTATCAGTTTTTTGTTCATCCGGTAAAATTTGGTTATTTTACCACGATATCTAAGCATCCAGATCAGATCGGATTTTTTTTTAATTATTTCGTGAAAATTTTAGTTAGCCTGAATTAAACCGGGTAATCTGCATTGCTTACTTTACATGCGTTACTTATGTTAACTTATGATCAAGCAAACGCAACCAAATCAATATTGTTTCTACAAACATTTTAGACTTTTCCTTTTCCCAAGGGGGAGATAGAACAAACGAAGGGGTCACCCATACAATTTTTTTTAAAACCTCGAGAGCGAATCAGAATCAGAATGGGGATAGGCTTAATAGCGGCACGTTATCCAAACATACGGGAAAATTGTGCCATGACTTCGAGAACGAATCGAGCTAACGGAAAAAAAAATTGGCATGTGAAGATATTTGGATACGAGAAATGTTTCTATATTGCTTTGAGACCCCTCTTTCCTTCAAGTGGGAGGATAAGAAGAGAGTGGGGCGGTCTGCTTAACAATATTTTTTCTATAACCCGAGAACCAATGAAGCAACTGAAACAAAATTTGGATCTTTGAATATTCGAGACCTATTCCTCCTACCAGTTTGAAGAAAAAATTGAGGGAAGGGGTCATCCATACAATTTTTGATAACTTGAGAACGAATCGAGCAAAATGAAACGAAATTTGGCATGGGAGAATTTTAAGATATCCAAAATGTTTCAATGAATATTTGGGACCTAGCAAGATGATGGAGGGGCGTCACATTCAAAATTTATAAATAAAAAAAATCATCAAACTGCTTCAAGTTCTTGAAATCAAAACTAGAAAATCGAAATCAATACTTATAATATAACAGCTGAGGGAGCCCCCTGGGAAATAATAAGCTTTTCATAATAAATTTAGGGCTCCCCTGGAGTAAGCATTGCAGAAGTTTCCTCGTATTTTGTGGGCTGATAAAATCAAGCCGTTATTTGTTCAAAACCTGTTAAAATCTAGGTCAAAACCTGTAAAAATTTTGTTTAAATTCTTTCAAAATCAATTTTTTTCACAAAATCTGGTCAAATTTAAACATAATTTAGTTTTCAAAAATTAAAAACCAACCAGAAAAAAACGAAAAACACCTGAAATTTTTTGAAAAACATCATGTGAACCATCTAACTACTTTCAAACTACCAAAAATTTTAAACAAAGCTAGCTTTAAAAAATAAGCTCGATCTGATTTATCTTATTGTTTTAGAAAAGTAAATAAATCTAATGTTCAATTGTTTTATCAATATTCTAATCCCCGGGTCAGACCGTGGTTTGCTTTACATGTCCACTTTACTTTAAAAGCCCGGGCATGTCCAGAAAATTCGGAAAATCTGGAATGCTTGCCCATTAATAAAAATTCATAGCTTTCTGTTGATTATACGCTGAAGAATAGAATTAAATAGGTCACAGCGAATAACAATGGTTTGTTTATACATTTTCCACTTTTAAAAAAATTTACCGGCTTTCAAGGTGGATTCTGCAACTTTTTCTAGCTTTTTTAAAAAAAATATTTTTACAGTAATTTAAGTTCAACTCACAAAAAGAATTTTTTTTTTTTACATCAAAGCACATCAGCGTTGTTCAAATTTTATCTTACAATTCCAACAAAATTATGCGAATTCATTTAGCTAACATAAGTTGAAACAGATTGTTATTCTACGGAAATTTCATAAATTTCGTGAACCTAATTTGACTTTTTGGATTGGATTTTGCTAAAATTGTGAAAAAAAACTCTGGGAAAAAACCGGGTTTTTTCCTTGATATTTTGAGACCCTGACAGGGCATTTCGCATTTGGTTGTTTTTTTGAAAATCCGGAATACCCCAGTTAAAACTGGGCAATCAGGAATATATGTACTAGTGATTAAGATTCTGTTTAACAATGATCCTCTACTGAAGTTAATATCTTGAATTTAGCATATCATTCTCAAAACGATCCCAAAGTTGAATTGTGAATTTTACTGAGTGATTCCAGTGAGTCCAAAGCTGCTCGCAAAATATTCATTTCGGTGAAATTTGATCTACAGTTGGCGTTCCTCTGGCCGTAAAGGTTAACCGATTTTGATGATAATAGATTTGTTGTGAAGGTAATTAATTTCAATCACTTAACGTTTCAAAATACAGTCAAAATGTATAATCGGGTTATCAGAAACAGGTTTTAAAAGAAAAAAGTCCAAAAAAAAAACAATTTAATTTTTGAAATATGCTTAACTTCTCACATCTTTGCAGTCTTTAAATTTTTTTTATTAATTTTCGGAACTGTTAAGAATTCATCTATTTGACAATGTATAAATATGTTGGGGTACAATGAAAGTTTTTACCGCAAATCCCGAATGCTTTGCTGATTATTTAGATTTTCTTTACTTTGATTTTAGTTTTTGGTCTTTAATTTGATCATTATTTTCATAGAAAATATTTGATCTCTGAAAATTCCAGTTCTTCAGTATATTTATACGATAAGATGGTTTTGAGTGAAACACTGTCAAATTCAAAAATGAAAGTATTCAAATATTTATACAGAAATAATCAACCATTCGAAGCTTTGATGTATAGATATGTATATGCCAATTCACCATAAAACATCAATTTCAATATTTATGCAACTAATCTGGAGAAGTTTCGAAACCCTTAAAAAATTTAAACAAAAATATTCATAGATAATCGAATTTAATATAAAAAGTTTTTAATTAAAAATCATAATGGCTTTAATCGCAATTATAGAAAAAATACAAAAATAAATTTAAAAAAAAATGTCGGATTCTTCTTTTTTTCAACTTTTCACGTATAATCTTCAATCAAATTTCCTTTTAATATTTTTTTTATCAATTTTTTTTAATATTTTGGATCACTGTGTGGGCCTCACGAAGGTTTAATTTGACCCTGGATTAAGTTAATTATGATAATCTGCAAAAAGTTCATGTTCATCAAAGTTACTCCGGTGATCAAAGTTCCACCAGTTTACGGTACTTCAGAACTAATCGAGAGGATGGAACAAGATTTGAGGGGTATATGAATATGGCATGTTCCGTTATTTTTTTCGAAAAATGTTTCTATGATTGTTCGACACCCTCCTCACACTGGAAGGGAAAGAGGAAGGATCCCATAGAAATAAAATTAAAATTTGGTATATCTAATCATGTTATGAAGCAAATAAACCCAGATTCAAACAACGAATTGAAAACAATTGTTAACACATGTATGAATTCAGTTTCGAAAGAATTGACTACGTAATTCATTTCGAAATGTTTGAATAAACCATCTTCGTAGAGACGAACCAGCCAAAGGCTGAAAGTCTCTCTAATAAAGACAAAAAAAAAACATCTTCATATTGCACAGTGAAGCGAAAATTGCAGTTTTGATTTGAGAAAAAATTAAATTGATCTGAATAGTGTAGATATTCAGTAGGGAAGAGTGGGGTAAACGTGAACAACTCTGAATATCTCAGATGTGTGTTGAGATAAAAATCTCAATCAAACTGTCATCACCGTAGCTTTACGTAAGCATATAATTCTATGCATTGTTGATTTGTATAGGCATCATATGGTTCTTTTCTTTAACAAGCTTAAGAACCTTAAGTTCAAAACAAATGCTTATTATCTTAGTTTTGTCTAGTTCTTCCAAATGGAAAAGGAATTTTTCATGAATTATCAGTAAGTCACTCAGACTCAATAGATTTGCCAATCAAACCATTTGGGAAACCGTGGAACACACAAAGGGGGATATTTTGGGTCACCTCTATTTTTAGGTATTTTTATACACATTCATAAATTTAAATACATTTTCCATGTCTGCGAAATTTTCTTATGCCAAACTAAGAGTTGTGAAAATTTTTTGTCAATTTTATTGAATGTGATAAAGACACACATAAATCTTAAATAAGGAATTTTGTCAAAACGTTTGCGCGCCAGGTTTTTTAATTTTTCGATCATAAACAACTCCCTTTTTTTCCTCACCCGAAATTGCTTTCAAAATAACTAAATGAGTTAATAAATTACAGTTTTAGTCAACTTATAAGCTATGCATGTTATTTTGTCAATTTGGATTTATAGGCCCACGACTCTCCATAATTTTTCAAAATTCAAAAAGACCTTTTCTTAAACAATAAAAACTTGGAGTGAATAATTTATTTAAAAAATTGTAAAATTTATCTCATGCTACGTTAGAAATGTTGGATATCATAGCATTTCTCTTTTTTATTTTATTTTTAATGATAAAGAAGTTATGGAGCAAAAATATCAAAGTGATTCACCATACCCCAACTCTCCTCTACAAAACAGTGTACACGCTAAATAATTGGCAAGTAGCGACTACGTGAAAAACTGGATAATTTTTATACTATTGATTTTCACCTGTATGGTACGGAAGAATCGGTGAAAAATTAAATGCAACTTAAATTTACGGGGGCTTTAAAGTTAGTTGGACATGATGTAATCAATAAAGATTCGTGAAATTCATTAAATTTTGAAATGTCGATTTGCTCGTTGGTTTTGTTTTTCTTTTATTTTGATTTAAAAAAAAAGACAAAAAATGTGTAAAGAAAATTTGTTCAAAACTTTATACTTTTATTTTGCGCAATACAAACAGACTTTTACACAAACACTTTATAACAGTTAAAAAACTGCAACAATCCGGATGTCGGTCCTAGTTCGATGCGGTAAACCCCCCCATTCGTCAAGATGTCCGGAAACCCAACACTTGCCTACCGCATAGGAGTTTTTCGTGTCCTAAAATTCTTTTCTTTGGTTAGATATATGAATTTCGCTGTCCAAATCAACGGTAAATCTATTCGGCCACGAATTCAAAAAATTGTAACAACTCACCTTCCAAATAATTCTGAGGAATCTGATAGAAAGGAAGCAGTTTTCGGTGTAATTCTGGCGAAAACCAAACAAAACCTTCCCAAACATTTTAACCAGTACGAGCATAGTCTGCTAACTGATCCTTCCTTATAAGAATTTGAGAAAAAAAATATTCAAAACCGATTGAGAGCACCCACTAAGATTTTACGCGAAATTTATGAGGCAATCATAAGGAAGTAAAATAGTTACTACCAGGGCGCAAATAAAACACTGTGGCTACTAAATGATTCACGTAGAATCGATATGATGCATAAAAATTTTAGTTTACAGGAAAAATCCCGTAAAAATAATTTTTAAACTTTTCTGCGTGAACACACAAAGGATCATATTTTCAAGTTTAGAACTAAAATAAAAAATAAGCTATCGTTTGTGAGCAATCAAATTTTCTAAATTTCATAAAAAAAAAACCTCCCCCGAGAAGGGATATAAATTTAAAATCGCTCTCTGAATAAAAACATCGCTTTGATTTTACATTAGAGATGTACCGAATAGTGGTATTCGGCGAACGGCCGAATACCGAATATTGACCTTTCCAACTATTCGGCCAAACGAATATTCGGCCGAATATTCGGCCGAATATTCGGCCGAATATTCGGTCGAATATTCTTTTTAGTTTATAATGAAAAAAACTTAGGCGATTATTTCAATGCTTGCTATTTCTTCCATATTAATGTTTTTAGTCGATAACTTTTAACCAGATGATATTATCGGATGATGTTTTACAAGATTTTTTTTTTCTAAGTTGGGGTCTTTCTGATTTTAAAAATATCACCAATAAATGAAAAGCCATCAGATGGCTAGTTGCTTTTAGTACGTTTATCACCAAAGAGATTGCGCTCCTGTAAAATCTGGAATAAAATATGTCGAAACAGATGCCAAGTTATTTGAAATTGCTTCTCTAATATTGAATTAGATAAAGGTCGAGTTTGAACAAGAGCAAAATAGTTATTGAAAAGATAAACGATCTTTAACCTTAAGCATACCAAACTCTCAACACACGTATCAAGGTCAGGCATTCAGGACGATTTAAAAAAAATGAGCAATCGTTATTGAACACAAAATCTAAAAATTTAAAGAGAAATTTGAGTTTTTTGATTTGATTTAGCAAATAATCTGAATAAACCCGAGCAAAGGAAGTTTTAAACCAAAACTGATGTTATGAAATCGCTTTGGTACATCTTTGTACCTAAAAATAATCACATTTTCGAAGGGGGTGGAAAGAATTTAAGAAACATAAGCTATCAAAGAACGAAAGAACAAATATTTACGGCTTATGTTCTTTCGTTTTTGATTGCTTATTTTTCTTTAATTCTTTCCATCACCTACGAAAATGTGAAGTTTTAAACAATATCTGGACATCCCGACCAGTTTTGACTTATGTGGATTTTTTACTGGATTTATGGGCTAGCCTGAATATATCCAGAAAATCTGGAATAAACTATAATTCTGTACAATGTACAGTGAATAATAAGCGGATACACCTAAGATGTTTCACTTCCATCTGTACCGTTGAGCCGTCAACACGTACGCCGGAGCATCGTATCGTTGCTGTGTACCTGCAGGAACATTTTTACATTATTTATTTTTTCCTTACCTGTTTTTCAATCAGCACTTTTCAGTGCTAAAATTATTTCTATTTTCTTTTATTCATATTTTTCTCTTTTCTTTCCAGCATGGGGAAGTCTTCGGCCGGCTCAAGGGCCGGAAGAAAACGGATTGCTGAACCTAATCCAGGGCCATCTGCCAAAAAAGTTGAAATTTCCAATTCATTCGATGTCCTTCATAACATCGGTGATGAGGAAATATTCATATTTAATTCTGATAAGAGTACTAAGAAACCTTCTTCTTCTTATACTCTTAAAAACGAAAAGGTTCCACCAATTACGGTCACGATTCCTGACTTCAATGCCTTTCGGAAAGAAATCGTCACTTCCGTCAAGGATGTGAAGATTTCTTTTCAGATCGGTCGAAGGGGAACTGCTCGTATTTTGGCGGAATCTTTTAATGATTTTCAAAAAATTTTAAATTATTTGAATAATATAAAACATCAATTTTTTACGTACGACACTAGAAGTGATCGTCCATTTAAAGTTGTACTTCGTGGTCTCACCGGCGATCAGACACCGGATGAGATCACATCTGAATTAAATTCTTTGTTAGGTTTTTCTCCAATTCAAGTAATTCAAATGAGGAAAAGAACCAACACGAATAATATCAGTAGTGTTGGTTTTGCTCCTGAGCTTTATTTGATCCATTTTTAAAAGGATCAAGTTAATAATTTGCAAATTCTTGAAAAGGCTCGTCTTATGTTTCATTGTCGAGTCAAATTCGAACCTTTTCGAAAATCTTCAACCAATTTCCTTCAAAATATTACGCAATGTCGTCGTTGTCAAGCTTTTTGTCATGGCACTAAAAATTGTAGAATGAATGCCAGATGCATGCTTTGCGGCTCATTCGATCATGAAAAATCTAAATGCCTTTTTGGTGGTGATAAACCAAAAACAGAATTTTTCAAGTGTGCAAATTGCGCAGGTAATCATTCCTCGAATTCGCTAGACTGTCCCATCAGGGCAAAAATTATTGCTTCTAGGAAAAATCCCAAAGTTTCCAGAAAAGTTTCTTCTCCTCCTTCCTCTTTTTCGTCTTCACACGTCGGGCCGGCAAACAACCTGCCTGTTCGCATTCAGCCTCGGTCTACATTGGAATCACGGCTGGGTAATACCCGAAGTGAATTTAATGTTACCTGTGCTGAATCTGCGCCACAGACTCGTTGCTTATCGTTCTCAGAGGTGGTTGAAAATGGGTTGCCCTCTCCAGGCATAACTAATAAAAATGGGAAAAAACCAAGTCTCAACGTTCATGCGAAGGCTTGGGAAAATCCCCGAAATTCAAATACTTGTTCTTCTCTTTCATTTTCTGATCCTAACAATTTTGTTGATTTGGGTGAGATTACTGAGGAAAAATTAAAATTTTTGCATCAAAATTTAATGGAAATGATGCAACTTATGTTGAAAGCAAATTCAATGTTTGAAGCTTTCCAAACTTCTTTTAATTATGCTAACAAAATTATTATGACTTTACGATTCCCTCATGGATCCAAATAGATGTTTAAATATTATGAATTGGAATGCTAGATCTTTGCTGGCTAACCAAGATGAATTCTTTTTATTTTTGAAAACTCAAAACATACATATTGCTGCCATCACTGAAACTTTTTTAAAGCCAGACAATAACTTGAAAAGCAATGCTTTCTTTAAAATTTTGCGAAATGATCGACTTGATCGACAAGGTGGGGGTGTAGCTATTGTCATCAATAGTCGTCTCAAATTTAGACTTCTTCCTTCTTTCAATACAAAAGTCTTAGAAACAATTGGAATTGAATTAGAAACTTCTATGGGGAAAATTATAATTATTGCCGCATATTTGCCTTTTCAATGCAGCGGTGAACAGAAAAATTTTTTGAAGGGAGATTTACAAAAACTCACCAGAAATAAATCTAAATTTTTTGTTATTGGTGACTTTAATGCAAAACACCGATCTTGGAATAATATTTCATCAAATTCAAATGGGAATATTTTATTTAATGACTGCTCTTCAGGTTATTACACTGTTGAATATCCTAATGGGCATACTTGTTTCTCTTCGATTAGAAATCCTTCCACAATTGATTTGGTTCTAACGGATTTAGGCGAGCATTGTAGTCAATTAGTTACTCATGCGGACCTCGATTCAGACCACCTTCCAGTAACTTTTTCTTTATCCCAAAGTCCTATTGAAAACCCTTTAAAATCAACTTTTAACTTTCAAAAAGCTGACTGGGAGCGATATAGGAATTTTATTGAACGTAATTTAGATGTAAACGTTCCACTGAATTCAATTGAAGATATTGATTTGGCTGTAGAAAATTTGACAACTTCAATAGTCAATGCTAAAGCCGCTTCAATACCCAAAGTTAAACATAAATTTAATCAACCTTTAATTGATGATGATCTTCAGTTTTTGATACGACTGAAAAACATTCGTCGACGCCAATATCAACGTACTAGGGATCCTTATTTGAAATTTATTTATTGCGACCTTCAAAAAGAGATCAAACGTCGTTTAAATTTCATTCGTAATGAAAATTTTGCCAAAGCAGTAGAGGACATAAAACCCTACTCAAAGCCATTTTGGAAATTAACTAAAATTCTGAAAAAGCCCCAGAAGCCAATTCCTACTTTGAAAGACGGGGATAAACTTCTTTTAACGAATGCAGAAAAAGCTCAAAAATTGGCCCAACAATTTGAGTCTGCTCATGATTTTAATTTAAACGTTGTAAGTCCAATTGATGCTCAAATTTCCCTTGAATTTGATGATATTCTTTCTAAACAAAATGTATTTGAAAGTTCTTGTGAGACAAATATTGATGAACTTAAATTGATTTGCAAAAAATTTAAAAATATGAAAGCCCCAGGGGAAGATGGGATTTTCTATATTCTTATTAAAAAGCTGCCTGAAAGCACTTTAAATTTTTTAGTTAAAATCTTCAATAAATGTTTTCACTTGGCTTATTTTCCCAATAAATGGAAAAATGCCAAAGTAACTCCAATTTTAAAACCTGGAAAAAGTGCTTCAGAGCCTTCAAGTTATCGGCCAATTAGTTTGCTTCCATCTTTAAGTAAACTATTTGAGAGAGTTATTTTGAATAGAATGATGATTCACATTAATCAGAATTCTATTTTCCCTGATGAACAATTTGGTTTTCGTCATGGACATTCTACTACACATCAACTTTTGAGTGTAACTAATATGATTAACGCTAGCAAATCTGAGGGTTATTCAACTGGTGTTGCTCTTCTTGATATTGAAAAAGCTTTTGACAGTGTTTGGCACAAAGGTTTAGTAGCTAAATTAGCTCGATTTGATTTTCCTGTATATCTCACCAAAATTATTCAAAATTATTTGACTAGCCGAACCTTACAAGTAAGCTATCAAAATGCATGCTCTGAAAGGACACCCATTAGAGCTGGTGTCCCTCAGGGCAGTATACTTGGGCCAATCTTATACAATATTTTTACTTCTGATCTTCCTGATGTACCAGAAGGAAAAGGTAGAAGATTATTTGCTGATGATACTTTGCTTTCAGCAAAAGGTCGAAATTTACGGGTGGTACGCAGTAGATTGCAACAAAATTTAAATTCCTTTTTGAATTACTTGAAAATGTGGAAAATTTCTCCTAACGCTTCCAAAACTCAACTTATTTTATTTCCCCATAAGCCAAGAGCTCAATTTTTAAAACCTAATGAAAATCATTCCATAACTTTTAATGGGGTTTCATTAGAATGGTCTGATCACGTGAAGTACTTGGGACTTACACTTGATCGGAATCTTACTTTTAAAAATCACATTGAAGATATTCAATCTAAGTGTAATAAATATACTAAATCTCTTTATTCTCTCATCAACAGGAAATCCAAGTTGTGTCTGCGAAATAAGTTACTTATCTACAAACAAGTGTTTCGACCAGCGATAATGTATGCAGTTCCGATTTGGTCTAGCTGCTGCGCGACGAGAAAGAAAGCCATCCAAAGGATTCAGAACAAGGTTCTGAAAATGATTTTGCGGCTTCCACCTTGGCACAGCACCGAAGATCTTCATCGGATTGCAGGCATTGAATCGATCGAAGAGATGGCCAACAAAATCATCTCCAACTTCAGAGGCAAATCGATGCAGTCTTCCATCGCAGAGATTCGTTCTCTTTACAACTAGTTTAATTTTAGGATAGTGTTTAGTTTTAAGTTTAAAATATTTTTGCCATTACAGGATGTTCTCCTACATTAAATTCTTAATTGCGCTAAGCAAATTTAATTCTTACAAATAAATTTTTAATATCTAGTTAACTATAGGGCTCTGAACAGTTCATTATTGAGCTGAACACCTAATTTAATGAAAAAATGTAATATAAATGTAATGATGAATTGATACAAATAAAGACATATTTAAAAAAAAAAAAAAAAAACCTAAGATGTTTTGCTGAAACCATAAGTTTTTAATGATTGTGTAGCTTTTTCAACATTACTTTTGGATATTTTATAAATTATCCAGTATTATTTGAAAAATTTACAAGTCTGTAGTAGATATTCGGCCTATTCGGCCTATTCGGCCGAATACTTAGCTCAACTATTCGGTGAGCCGAATATTCGGCTTAACGGTTTTTCGGCGGTATTCGGCGCCGAATATTCGGCCGACCGAATATTCGGTACATCTCTATTTTACATAAACAGAAACTTTACAGCAGTATTTCTGGTTATTGGTATAAAAAATCACCTGTAAGCGCTAATGATTGATTGAACCAGAGTGTGAAACAGTTGCCAATGAGGTGCCAACTCCATTTCACTGGAAAGTGTTCAATTGTGTGATGGACATATACCTTTTCCGACATATTGTTATGCCGTTTCAACCAATGGAAAGTGAATTAATTAACAGCTAGAAAACATGCTGCAAAACATATGTAAGGAAATTGAATTTCTAGCTCCAGTTTGACTAGCTGAAATTGATGAATGAAATGCCGCATCTCGACCGAATGGATCACCGAATGGAGTGATCGACTTTAATTTTTTGAAACCGACGGGAATCGACCATCGGAACCAGATGGGTTCCCGGCTGGCCAGCGTTTGCATTTGCTGGGACATGGAATAGATGGAATAGGTCATGGTTCGTTGCGTGTTTCGTAATTATTTTTCCTACTCCGCTGTGAATCGGCTTTTGTTCTAATGAACTTGTTACCGTGTTTTTGCGGTCATTTCGTGGAGCTCCGAAGCCGGCTCATTAAAGTGGCATCTCGTGCCTTTGAACAATTTCCCCACACTCCAGGTTGATTCAAATGGGGAGCAGTGTGCAAAAGTGCGTGGGCGGTCTCTGGTCTGGGTCTGGTCGATACGTGTGATTTGAATGAAACCGGGAAAAATGTGTTTCCACAGCGTGAATGTCCGAGGCACGTGATTGTGGAATTATAGACGCATGAACATAAGCCCAGAATCTATCTCTGCTGTCCTGCCCTGTAACGGTCACCGTTTGATGTCGGTTTTTGCATTTGGTTTGGCACAGCAGACCTCCCAATTTAAGTAGGGACGTTCCTATTTGATCCAAAATGTGTTGTGCCTGCATTTGACCCCCGGAATAGGTAATTAATTGAACGTGAGCACTTTTATCGAATCGACGTCGTCAACGACAAAAATCGCGAATATTGTGCCGGGTAATCATGATGCAATTGTTTCGTCAAGCGGAAAATAGTTTGCTAATGGGACATGAAACATGGATTGGAGTCGATAGCACCAATTTCATGCTGTTATCAAAACTGTGTTTTGACAAATCGGTTTGATGTCGACATCAAAGGGGTTGTTTTGAAGTTTCTGAAATGGATTTTGCCGATAAAAGTTAGTAGAGCTGAAAAGTTGGTAGAAGCTAAAATAAAATATCAATAAGAAACATTTGAGAACTTGAGAACCTTCATGATTATTTTTATAAAACTTGCTCAAAAATTTCGTTTTGGACGCATGAATAAACATTTTTATAACACCTTTGATTTTTTTTTTTGGATTATTTGGTAAATAAAGTTATTAAATCCAGGCAAATCCGGAGTTTTTTGTCAATGAAATCTTGGCAATTGTACCGGATCGAACTTTTCCCACCATTTGAATCCAATATCCGGAATAAACAGGGTAAACTGGCAACATTAATAAAGACGCTATAATATCATATAGTCTGGAAAAGAGAATGACGGAAGCCAATCAAACTGTCATTCGCGGGAGCCAATCGAGTATTCTGTGGATGTGTTTAAGCTCTTCATAACTATCACCAGTTGCAAAATGGAAATAGTTTCAAAGATTCGTAAATTTGATGCTATATTTCTTGCTTTTACTCGAAATCGCTTTTGAAAAAATATTTCAATCCTTATGATCTGTAAAATAGAAAAATTAAAAATAACCTTTAGTAAATGTATTGAAAAAAAAAATGATTTTCTCTCATGAGGAAGAGAAAGGGGGTGAGGTTGGGGAAGAGTGGATAATGAAAAATTTTTTGTTATGACATTTTCGCTTTCTCAATGCGTGAATTAAAAAAAAATCTTGGTACTTATTTAAACATTCATCTTTAAATTCTTGTTTATTATTATTACATTTTTTCTTATTAAATATATCGTTAGTTCGTGAATTTTAGACCTACAATTTTTAAAAAGTTATTCAAAATATTAATCATGGTGCAATAAATGACTAAAATGATAATCCTCTTCCACCGATGGTTATGGGCTTTGAAACTACTCAAGACCTTTTAATTTGAGCGAAGAGAAATTTTTTTTAGAAAGTCTTTATTTTCCTTAAAAAAAAAACTCATTCTATGATCATATTAAATTGGCTTAATAGATATACCAAAATCAACAAAAAAATGTTTCAACAAATTCAAACACCATCTTCAAAGAAATTAATTTAATTAATTTTCAAAAAGAAAAAGTGAAAGCTGAATCTTTTCTGGTTCAAACTTGATTCCTGCAAACTCGATTCAAGTTAAAGAGTTTAGTTTGGAGTTAGACTTTTGAAAAAAAAAACTGAAAAATTTCTAAAGTTCAGCGATTTATCGAGGAAATATGGCACTCTCTGCAGATTTTGTTACGTGAAAATTGGAATCTGAATTCAAGTTTTAATTTCGGATTTGTTTTTGCATTGAAATTTTATTAAAATGAACCAAGAAGTGAAATTTGTTTCCGAAATAGAGAATTTATTTCTTAACTAAGCATTCCAGATTGATTGGTTTTTTCCGCGATTACCCAGCTTTACATTCAAATTTTCTAAACAAGTCCGGATTGTCCCGAATTCCCTGATATTGAAGCAAACAGTTTGGATTTTGCCGGGTTTTATTGCATTATTTGAAAAATTTAAGAAAAATCTCACGTTTAAAACTACATTTTAAAAAAATTTACCAAAAACTGAAAACCAGTCACTGTAGGGGCATAATGAGAACCCCCCCTGGGGCAGTATAAGCAGCATTAATCGGGGCACGATGAGCGTTTTCTGTCGGGGAATCTAGCAGTGATTTCAACTCGATAAAGTCAGGTGAGTCGTAGATTACGATGGTGAAAATTGAGAAACAATGTGTACATCATGTTGCAGTGCGTACATTATAGATCAAGATGATTTAAAGATCATAAGAGCTTATTTCGTGGTGCTCAAAAATAATAATTTTTTCGTCACTTGAGAACCTAGTTGGATTTTTTAATATCTATGTAATGATGATAAGGAGATTCCATTTTTCGTGAAAAAATAATACTTTAAGAAGTACGAAATAAAACCTCAAGAGAATTTATTAAAGAAAATTCGTACTTTTGTGAAAAAGAGGAGTGCTAATTTGCCCCGGTTGCTAATTATGCCCTTATCTCCCCTAATTTGGATTATTGCCCGGAATTTGCTCATAATTGCTTGGATATTATCCGGGTTTTCGAATGACTATTTTAATCAATTACCCATTTTGTGCCCGGTTTAAAAAATATATATATATCCGGAATTTTTCAGCTCGGCTACATGCGAAAATATTCTAGAAAGTTAATATTTTGAAGTATTTGGATTTAATATGAACTCATTTTTCCAAATTTTGAATATTTTTAAATCTGGCTTGTGAAACTTAATTAAAATAAGAATATGATGATTTTAAGTTTTAAGATTTTTATTCACATGGTTTTCCGTCTCACGACATAACCTGATGAACAGTAACCCTCCAGTTTCGGCTTCGAAGTGTAATCCTCTTTTGCTGATCGTGCTCCACTCGTTATCCTAGTATACACAAGTGACTCAAACGGCAAAGGTGAGAGCTTTCGCATCTGAGTAGGAGAAAGAAAATTCTAAGCCAAGAGCACCCTAGTGTTTCAGTCCAACGCCTCAGTGAAAATGAAGAAAAAATTATCTTTATAAAAGAAAAAAATCTGTATTTTTTAGTATAAATCTGTACTTGTGGCTACCATGCCCACTGCTGTTTGCTGATTTGGATTTTTTTTGCTAGCAAACATAACTGTAAAAGGTGGCGTTCGGAGTAGAGGTGCCAGCAGAACATTGCGGATAAAAAAGAACAGGATTGTTCAGGATACCAGTGGATTGGCGTAAATGAAATGCAGCTCTTCTTAGATTGCATAAATGAAGGCGATATATCGGTGCTGTATACGCCTTAATTTTTGCAACAGAAGAAAGAGAAGAGATAAGCTGGCTTGTAGTTTATATAGAAAAACACCGCTCAAATATCATCCGATCAAAAAATTATCCATTGTTGAAGAGGTTAAACTGTTTTATTACAAACTCAATTATAATAAAGATTTTTGTTTCGTTCGAAACAGTTCGAAAGTTTTTGAAAAGTCAGGACAGCTTATCGAAAATCAGGACAAATCCTGAAAAATCAAGACATTTGGCATCATTGGTTTGGGGAGCAGCGTCTTTTTTCAGAACGTACCAAACTGTGTTAGCTCTCAGATTTCTCCTCAACACAATGCGCAATAGATTTGTCCGGAGAAGGGAATTCTCTTCATCAACAAATGTGAATGCTTTCGCTCACTCTTATGTGTTAACAATCTCACTCTTGATTTAAGTGCGATTTATCTCTCCCCTCACAGCTTGGGGGAGCAAACGAAAAAAAAGTAGCACTTTCTTTCACTGGACAAGATCTGAGGAGTTTTGCCATCCATGCGCATAATAATTAAGTATTAAAATCAGGATTGTTCTTTATATTTTTTTTTCAAATTCTAAAAATTATTATCAAAATATCGACAACCCATATGGTCTGGATTCGACCAGACCGAACTGAAAGCCATCAGCATTTTTTCGAGACACTTGATCTTTATGTGCAAATATTTTCATCTAGGAACAAAATCTTAGATGTTTATGGGCTAGAATGAATAGTTTATAATTCAAGGAATTCATCTTAGTCAATTGTATTCAGTTTTGCGATCAAAGATATGTTTTACTCGAGATTTAGTTTCTGTTGTTTTCAAATTTTCTCATGGCGCTCAGTTCGGTCTGGTCGAAGGCAGGCCATATGAGTTTCAAAAACTATGTATCAATTTTGTAAGAATTGCAAGACCAAATTTGAATCAGGATTTCAAAACCAACTTTTGACTTCTAATTTCGAACGATAATTCGAACTGAAAATTAAGATTTCTGATTTTTCAAACTGTAGCAGTTCTGAGTAAAAGTTGTTACTTTCATACAACCTTACTAAATCATCCAAATTAAAATAAGAATATAACATTTTGAGAGTAGAATTCTTCTCTTGCTTTTTCTGGAGCCTCATGAGGGGCTGGTGTGGTTAACCCCCGTTCCTTCGGCCATTGTGTCTAGATATAGTACTAAAGATTGAAAAAAAATTTGATAAAATATTTAGTTTATTCATTTAAAAACCCTGATTTAAACATTTATTGGATAAAAAAGCGTTTTGTATTGGAGAGACGTGGAAAAATTTTCAGCTCGTATCAAAATAATAAAGTGTCAAAGTTTGCATTTTCGATATGGAACAAATTTTAATGTAAAGTGCAATTTGGTGCTATTGTAAGTGAGGGCGCAGTTAGTTGAATGTCTGAAGTAGATATTTTTAGACAATTATTTTGAAGTACAGAAAACGATTGCGATCTAAAATTTCAAATAAAACCAGAATTTTGTGCAGAATCAGTGCAAAGAAATAGAATGCCTGCACATATTATATAACTAGATTAAAAAAACATTACATCCTTGTTTTAAAATGAGTGTCAGATGACATCAAAAATTTGCCATGATTAGACATTGTTTAGCAACATGAGAACAATTGTAAGTTACTTATATTTATAATTTACTCCTTTTTTTTCCTAATTTTTAATTGATGGGTTGACTGAAAATGCATCTGTTTTATTTTCAATTTAAAATAATTTAAAATCACAATTTGAAATGTGAATTTTCTAAAAATATCTATTTTAAAGTGAAAAGAATTTATTAAAATCACACAGATTGAATTGATTTTGATAACAAAAAAAAAATTCAATGAAAAAAAAATAAATCAATAAATGACCAAAGTCAAAATTAATTTCTTTTATTCAAATTCTTTCGGTTATCAAAATTCAAGGCTTCAAAAGTTAGATTTTTTTCTTCATTAAGACGTTATCAATTCAAAAAGATGAATTTAAACAAAAAAAAATAAGTGAACGTTAATTTATTTTAAAGCGCAATTGAAGTTTAAAATTTCTAGGTCTGAATATTTTGTGGCCGTTAATTTAGATATTAGGTCTTAGATAAAAGGTAGTAACTGTGTTTTTGTTTTAAAGAATCAAGATGTTTGATTGCTCAAACATGTTTGCCGTTATTTTAAATATTACATCATTTGAGCAAAATAGCTGCTTTACCTCATATTTCGGAGTATTTTCAATTTTTCCAAATAAAAATTTTGTCTGGATGAATGCAGTCCAAATCACTATCAATCCACGCCAGAGTTTTGAATTTTTCTGTTCTCGGTTTGTAATAATCTCAAAACGTACTTTTACCCGACTCGTACTTTTACCCCACCTTACTCTAAGTGCTCCCATGTAGATTAAGTTTGCAGAGCACAAAAATTAAGAGTTCAAAAACGTAGCCGAACTTATTGGACATATTTTTAAAAAATATCATTACTTTGACTGCAAAATTAAGATCAATTATTTGAAAATTAAAACCATTGGTTAATTCAATTTATCGGTCTAGTCGGTTAAAGTTTAAGAAAGAACACATCAACATTTTTAAATGAAAATTCGTACCAAATTGATGACATAAGATTAAAATGTTTCTTTTCAAGTTCTACTCACTCATTTTGATATCCAAATATTTCTCCTGATTTCTTATTCACCAGTAATTTTCATAATCTTGAAATGTTGTTTCTAAAAAAATATAACTTTCACCGTTTAAGTCTATAAATCAAATTAAAAAAACATAACTAACGATGATTAAACTCTTCATGAATAAAAATCTATATATATAAAAAGCAATTTCTGTATGTTTGTTTGTTTGTTTGTTTGTTTGTTTGTTTGTTTGTTTGTTTGTTTGTTTGTTTGTTTGTTTGTTTGTTTGTTTGTTTGTTTGTCCTCTATAGACTCAGCCGTCTTAAGAGCTAGAGGTCTGAAATTTGGCATGGATGCTCATTAGGACCAGGAATGATGAAAAAGGTTTTCAGATTTCGGATGACCCCTTCTGAAGGGGGTCGTCCATACAAGTAAAATATTGTTTTCGCGAAATTGACGTTAATTTTCTCCGGATCGTGTTGAAAATTTGCACATGAATGTTTTGAAAGACGGGCAAATTTTGTGTAAGGGGTCATCCAAAGGGGTCGTCCATATTAACCGTTTGCTGTTTTTGCAATATTGGCGTTATTATAAATCGCATTCAGCTGAAAATTGTTTAACGATAGTTTTGAGTGACATGCAATCGATTTGAGGTATCAAATTCAGTGTAAGGGACCGGCAAAAGGGGTAGTCCATATCAGCTTTTCAATATCTTAGTGATATTGACGTTTTTATACATCGGATTGGGATGAAAATTTGCACATAGGAGTTATTAGGGTCAAACAATTGATTTCACTTATCCAAATAAAAAAAAGGGGTCTGCCAAAGGGGTCGTCCATATTAAACATACACTGTTAATGCGATATTGTCGTTATTATACATCGGATTCATATGAAAATAGATATACGATGGTTTTGAGGGACGAGCAATGGATTTGAGGTATTAAATTCAGTGTAAGGGGCCGGCAAAGGGGGTCGTCCATATTAAGCTTTCAATATTTTTGTAATATCGTCGTTATTTGACATCGGATTGGAATGAAAATTTGCACACGGTAGTTTTCGGGGACGGGCAACCGATTTCAGATGTCAAATGTTTTTCCAAGAGTCGACGAAAGGGGTTGTCCATGTTAATAAATTGTTCACTGTTTTAGCCATATTGACGTTATTATGCAATGGATTCCTTTGAAAATTTTCACACGGGAGTTTTGAGGGAAGGGCAATCAATTTCAGATTTCAAAGATTGTATGAGAGGCCATCGAATGGGGTTTAACTTTTGGAAATAATTGCGTTGTTATGCAACGATCGAGTCAAAATTTATAAACGGGGGTTTTTGGCACGGTCAACTGATTCCTGATTTTAAATTTAGTAGCAGACGACAAAAAAAGCAATCGTCCAATATTATTGCAATTATTACTTAACAATGAATTTGGAAGTGCATCTGGAAAATGTTCGGCAATTGTCTTTCATACAAACTGTTCATGACATATTCCAAGTTCAAAACGAAACGGAGTTCGTATGGGATCAGCTAGTATAATATAAAGACGACACATCCATTGTTTAAATGATTGATTTGTTATTTTTTAAGCGAGTTTAACTCAAATCTTTTGTCAGATTTTATCAATCACTCCTCGTTTTGGTTATATGAAGTTTAAAAGATTAAAATGGATCAGTTTTGTGTTAAATCAACTTTTGATAACTTGTCAACTAACACATCTACTTAAAAAAAAAGATTTATTATACTTTATTCAATTTGCTGCTGATGCTGATAATGATGATGATAGTGATGCATGATTTAAAAATGTAAAATTCTACAGTTTTTAAAAATTTGGAAAGAGAAGCATTTCTTATGTTACTGAAGAAAGTTTTAAAAAATAACTTATTTCATATAACAAATTTGTTGAAGTTTGCAAAATGATTTTGTTTTTCTCTTAAAAATAGCTAAAATTAAATTTCGTTAATACTTCATTAAAAATTAATTTAATTAATTTAAAAATACTTACATTTCACAGAATTGGGAAAAAGTAAAAAAAATTACCCCTAAAACTCCCCTTCATTTGCACGGCCTTGATGGAAGCCAAATATGAATTTTTCTTTTTCTTTTTTGAAGACTTTTCTCCATTTATTATAACAATAGAGATTTTTAGGATAAAAAATTTAAAAAAATCCTATTGTCCATAATGCTTTGAGTTTGAACACCCAGACACTAGGGTATTGAACGGACGATTTTTTAAAAATATGCTATGAAACCAGGAGTGGTTTCGAAAAAAAAAAACGATTTAAGGCTGTTTTTGGATTCTTGGAATGTGGTGTAAAGACGTTTATGGTAAAACAAAATTTAATTTAAAGTTTACATTTCATTGCTTATATGTTTAAAGAATTTGTTTTGACTTTTTAACTTAGTAGAGTCAATTCTTTAGAACACAAAGTTTCTTTTTTGTTAAATATTCATGTCTGATAGCTGAATTTAAATATAATGTTTCCAGAGTGAATGAAGATTATGGCTTTTCAACTTGTGGTGGTATTCATAGATTTGAAAAAAAAATAATACACTTAAAAAACGGCCTTTAGCAAACCTTGTAGGTTCAAAAATTTCTGCATAAAAAAGGCATAAGTTTTCACACAGACAAAAAACTTTCTTGAACACAGTACCCGAGTAAATTGAAAGTTTCCAAAAAACGTTTCATTTTCATGATTGCGAAGTTCCTTTATTTTGTTTATTAAATCATTACCATAACTAAAATGTGTATGAATTTCAAATTTATCAAACTTATTGTTAAAAATGTTTTTCTGGTATGGCGACCGTCAAAAATTATGAAGATATATTTTGTTCAAAGTAACGACATAACGTTTTGGGTCCCTTTAAAAATCAAAATCAGTGAGCATTGTAATTAAAATTTCAAAAATGCATGTTCGATGCGCTATTATTTTAAGTCACTGTAGAAGACAAATGATTTTTCATTAGTTGTATTTGTTGAATATTGTTCAACAATCAATTTATACAAAACTTCTTTCTTACATGAAAATTGATATACCAACTGAAAATATCATTTCGACTCAAAAATTCTACACCCGAGAAGAGAAGTAACGATTGAAAAACTTTAACAAAAGTATTCTTTCCAATCGAACCCAATTTGGAACTCGAACATACAACACCGAATCGGAGAAATTCCCCATGGTTAGCACTGAAGAGTGCTGCTGCATTTGCACCGCAAATTTCCATCCATCCATTGGCCTAGCAATGTAAACAAGAGCTCACCTCAATACAGCTCCACGAAATCGAAAAAGTTTCCTCGAATCTTTCCCTTTTTCAACTGGGGGTGTTACACCTGGCAAATATGACGAACGGAAAATTGGGTGAACAGTGGGTTTAAGTTTGCAATAAAAATATTAGAAAAACACTGAGAAAATTTGAATTCTCTCAATGAAAACACGTTGTTTGTCTGTCTTGAACTTTCTTTAATTTTTCTTTTCAAATAATCAAAAAAAAAATCTTTCAGAATCACTATTTAATCGAATGCATACACGGCAAACAAACAAATCCGCTTGAAATTGAACTCAAAGAGTTCGAGTTCTAAACTTTTCTTAAACACTTCCAAACTCACCTAGTCTTGCTGGCCAAGGTCTGGATGAACCAATCTAGCACTGATAAAAAAAAATCAACAAAAATTAATTAAAATAAAAAATCTACTTGGGAGAAAATACAATAAAAAAAAGGGAAGAAATCGACAATTTATTTAATGAATGCATTTATATTCCTTTAAGATTTTTTTCATCGGTGTAGTTTCGTAAATCACGAATGTACGTGAGAGAAAGTGGTCTTTCATCGGAAGGTAAGCTGAATCACAGTAGTGCACAGCACCCTCTAAACTGGGATTGCGTTTGTTTAGAGAAAAAGGATTAGAATGTGGTGGGAGATCCCGGGAAATTCCTGGGTAGATATCCTCTATCCTTGTGGCTGGGTTGTTTTCAGGGATTCCACTTTGAAGGAACAAGCGTCTCTTGGCTTCTCTAAACTCCGAGTATGTAAGTCGAGTGAACTCTTGGCAGATGGCGCCCGAGTTTGCCTTCCTCCGTTCAACTCCTACCATCTACCGACTTTTGAAAGCAAGGGGAAAATCGCCATTTGCGACAGCAGCAAACTTTTCCAATCGGAAATCGGTAACTGGGAAATCACGTCCACATCAGTAAATTACCTTGTCTGCCGACGGGCTGTGTGCGATTGATAAAGTCAAAACTTTCCAGAAACAACTCATTCCCCCGTACCTTCTGTTTTTGAGTTTTCTCCAGCAACCACCCATTCAACCGAATACAGTGAATGAAATTGTTATAAGTTTGATTTTTCAATTTAACTTCGACTGATGCTAATTGAATGCACTCGCACCAGCTCCTTGGTCATATTTCGGCATCCCCATATGTTTCAATGTAGTTAGCAGCAGTTTTGAAATTTAAAATTTTCACTCAGCCAAAACCATGTGTGATATGAATAGCTTCCGGATATTGTTTTGTTGTATTTGTGTTGAAGTTTGGCAAAGGTTTTCAAATCAACTAAGACTCAATATGTTAAAAACACTGTACCGGACCGAAATGTTTTGTTTCACTTTTAAACCTGTTATTAAATGCAAATCGCATACAAAACAGTTTTAAACGAATCAAAATAAAAGCAGTCAATTCTGGAGTTTATTGAATTTACTTCTTGTTGCAATTTTTTCTGTGTTCGATTTTTCAAAATTGTATTTTTGATTTCTCATTTGCTGATTCTGACCCTGAGCAGTGCCAATGTTGGTGCATGAATTCCGGGAAAAGGGTGATACGGTCAAAATTTGGTCAAGGGAAAACGCGTGTAAATTGGTGAAATCGATTATCGTTATCACCCTGTCCACCTACTTCGCCGCAGAAAGCCAGTTTGCCTTGAACTGCTGCTCGTCCTGCTGCAGTTTTTTTGGTCTTCTTTTGGTTCCGCTTGACAATAGCTCAGTATTTCTCAATTGGGCGGAGCTCTGGCGTGTTGGGAGGGTTCTTGTCCTTGGGAACCACCTGCACGTTGTTGGCGGCGTACCACTCCATGGCCTTTTAACCGTGATGGCAAGAAGCCAAATCTGGCCAAAACAGTACGGAACAACAGTTTTTCTTCAGAAAAGGCAGCAGAAGTTTATTCAAACACCCTTTCACGTAAATTTCTTGGTTGACAGTCCCGGAAGCTATGAAAATGCTGCTTTTCAAGCCACAGGTACAGATGGCTTGCCAAACCAGATATTTCTTCGCGAACTTTGACAGTTTCATGTGCTTGAAAATATCTGCTACCTTTTCCCTCCCTTTTGCCGTAAAAAACTCCTGTCCCGGAAGCTGCTTTGGCTTTGACGTAGGTTTCGTCGTCCATTGTCACGCAGTCAAACTTCGTCAGCATCGTCGTGTGCAGCCTCCGGGATCGCGCTTTGGCCGTCGTATTTTGTTTATCATTGCGATTTGGAGTCATTACCTTCTTGTAAGTCGATAGTCCGGCTCGTTTTTTGGCTCGACGCACGGTTGTAGACGATACACCCACCTTATTTGCGGCATCTCGGAGAGTGAGGTTAGGGTTTCGCTTGAAACTACCGGCAACTCTCTTTGTCGTCTCGGCGGCTTCCGTTTTTCGATTTCCCCCCGATCCAGACTTCCTGCTGTCGACAAACGTTCCCCAAACACTTTAATTACATTTGTAACGGTTGATTTGGCAACTTTTAGCGATTTTGCCAGCTTTGCGTGCGATACGCTGCTTGTCTTCCTTGGACGGCATTATGACAACTGATGAGTGAATTCCAAAATCAAAATAGGAGCAACATTCTTCACACACACACCTTCAAAATGAGGGGTGTTCAGGTTTTTTTAAATGCAAAATTGAAAGAAATACGTCAAGTTGATATTGACCAAATTTTGACCGTATCACCCTTTATAATTTAGTACTCAAAGGATGTGAAAATATCTCAAATTTGAGTGTTGTATAAAAGCTTGTATGCACATTTGCTTTGAACTAAAGAACTTGTATGCAAGGTTGCATTGTCTCCTATCTTGCACGCAAAATGTTTGGTTTCTAACTAGCAAAACTCTTGAAGAGTTTGGGTACAGCCAGGAGATTCGAAATACGTCCTGACGGTTGAGAGATGCGCACGGTACTACACAACTAGAGATGTACCGAATAGTGGTATTCGGCGAACGGCGAATACCGAATATTTTTTTTTTTTTTTTTTTTTTTTTTATTAAAACTATTTATTAAGGCCGTTACTTCTTAAAGTATTTTTGTGCCGGGGAGTCCAATTAACATTAATTAAAATCAATTAGGGTATGTATAAAGGAAGGATAAAAGAAGTGGGAAAAGGGAGGAAGAAAAGATCACTTATTTGTGTCGATGCGTGATCGACTTCGTGTTGATCGAGGTCCTCCTGAGGGAATACAATTGGGCTCAGTATATACCTCAACATCACTCGCTCCTTCACTGGTTGAAGGCGCGGGAGGTGGGGTCTGAGCGATGGGGTTTCGTTTCCTGGGGGGCGATTCGAGATCCACATTTTGCTTCGGCTTTGAAGCTTCAGCTGATGGTCGTTGAGGTGGGGTCATGTTTTCCAATCTCGTGCGTTTTTGTTGGCTAGGCTGCTGTTGGCTAGGCTGCTGTTGGCTAGGCTGCTGTTGGTTTTCTTGGTGTTGTTGTTGTTGTTGCTGCTGCTGTTGTTTCAGATGGTGCGTCGGTAGAGTTTCGTTTCGTTTTTGGTCGGTCGGCTGGGATGCGTTCTGTTTAGCTACGTTCGCGTAGCTCGTGCTGCTGTTGTTTGCTTGAATCATTCTTCGGGCTGTGGCTATTGGTAAATTTTGATCTGTGCTGATTTTTATCGCCGCTGTTTCAGCTATCCACAAAGGGCAGCATCTATCGATGGGTCCGTGCTTTCCTGAGCAATTGTGGCAAAAGCTAGGTAAGGTACAATTTTCTTCTTCGCTTTCGTGTGATTTTGAGCAATTTTTACACGTACGCGTCTGTTGCTGGCATTTAATTTTGGGATGGCCATACTTTAAACATTGCCGACAAAGAAGGGGTTGTGAATAGTACGGACGGGTGCGAACTCTCAACAAACCAAAATTTATAAAGTCTGGAACAATAGTGCTGTTGATGGTAAGCACAAGAGTCGATGTGCCTACAATTCCTGATGCCGTTTTTTTCGTGATACGCCTGACGTCTATTATTTTTTGCGGGTTCAATTCTGTCAAAAGTACATCATCCGACATACTGTCCACATCTCTACACGTAACGACGAACTTCCGTTGGTTTAATTGGGGATGACGACCAACAACAATTGGAATGCCACTGAGTTGTGTTAGCTTAGCGAGCAACCTCACTTGATCCTTGTTTCTAACTTTCAACACGTACCAATTATTTTTGCGTTCTATAAAACCTCCTTCGATAGTCCGCGATATCACGAAGGGATTTTTTGGTAGCTCGTACCCGTCTTTAGCTTTCAGGGTTAAATAGTACAAACGGCCGCATAAGTTCTCTCGGTCTAACCATTCCGGAACAGTCCTACCGGGGAAATCCCCGGGCGATGGGCTCATCGCGAGCACTTTGGTATTCTAACACCACTTGAGAAATAAAACAATCATTTGCCTTTTGTCACAATAACGAGATAGAAAAAACATCTGCTATCGACGGAGGCAGAAGACAAACTGAATACCGAATATTGACTTTTCAACTATCAGCCAAACGAGTATTCGGCCGAATATTCGGTCGAATATCCTGTTAAGTTTTTAATAGAAATTAAAAAGCGACAATTTCCTTTTTTCTTCAACTTCTTCCATCTTAACACTCCTTATGTTTTTGAATCGATTTTTTTCAACCAGATGTTTAATACATCAGATCTTCTTTAAGTAGAGGTCTCTTTGATTTTCAAGATGTCACCAATAGTTAGAAGGACATCAGATAAATTGTCGCTTCTAGGACGTTTTTCATCAGAGATTGGGTTCCAGTGAAATTTGGATCAAATATATCAAAACAGATGCCAAGAACTGAAATTGCTTACTTTATATTGAATCAGATGAATGTTGAATTTCAGCTAGATGTCTTCAAAAAAGTTGCCAAAAAAAGATGATCTCTAACTTTAAGAATACCATATTTTCTATCAAACGAATCTACATGGCCGGTTCTGAACGATTTTTCGAGAAATTTGTTTTAAAAAAGAGCGTATCTCAACATAATTTAAGCATTGTTCTTTAACATACAAGAGGATAAAGAAAGTAAATTACTTAAAATTTGATGTGTTCATCGAATAACAGTAGCAGTATTAAAATCGTATCTAAGGGTTAAGAATAATTTATGTTTATATTTAAATTTACTTCAACAAATCGTTTTCGAACGAAAAATCTTAAAATTTTCAAAGAAAAAAATAAGTATTTATTTGATTTAGCAAAAAATTTGAATAAACCCCAGTGAATTTCTGAAAAATTTCAAATAATATCTGGCCATCTCGGTAAGATTTGACTTTTCTCAACTTTTTAATTGGATTTATGGACAAGCCTAGATATATGAAAAAAAAAAAAACTGGAACAAACGATAATCAAAGTATATAGCTATTTACAGTGAAATAAACACGGATACACCTAAGATCTTTCACTGAAACCATAAGTTTATGATGATTTTGTAGCTGTTTCATCATTACTTTTGAATATTTTATTAATTATCCAACATCAGTTGAAAAATTTAACAAGTCTGTTAGTTTATAAAATTTGAAAAATAAGTATTCGTCCTATTCTGCCGAATACTTGGCTCAACTGTTCGTCGAGTCCAATATTCGGCTTAACGGTTTTTTGGCGGTATTCGGCCGACCGAATATTCGGTAAATCTCTATGAGGGTATATACGGGCATTAGTATTGGCGAAAAATTGGCCTCAGCCATAACCTCAAACTTTGATGAGCTAACGCAGGGTGAGTCAGTAGGGTGGGTGCATATTGAGGAAAAGTAGGCAAGGGGTACCAAAAGTTTCTCATTGGTGGGGGGTGGAGACGGAGCGTTTTTTGACAGCGAATTGTTCGTCTACCATGCCTACGATTACGATTGCCTGTCACAAGATGGACGATTCCGTGCATTGGTATAAGAACACACCTGAAGCTTTACCCGCCTTGAGCTAACGGCCTCACCAGTGATGCTAGGTGCGTTACTAAAATCAGTATTTGTTTGTTTTAAACTAATTATAATATTTCTGAATTGATTTAATTTTCTAACAATCTACAGCTAAACGTTTGAATTCATTACGGGGCGTCTCTAAATAGATGAAGATAAGCCATCTTTCGCTAATGAATATTCAAGGTGAATTTAAAACACCTGAAATATTTTTCATGTACTTCTCGGTAAATTAAAAAGAGTTGTTTCTAACTTCTAAACGAATGTAAAATCATTCACTGTTACAAAAAAAAGTAAATTAATGAAAGCCACGTCTATGTTGACTATAAAAATAATAGCCTGCATGCTCTGATTATTTATAATATTTTCTCTTAATTCGCTACATCGTTTAAGTGTGCGATACAGACAGTTGTTATTCAGTTCAGAAAAATTTTGCGTTTAATTTCATATTCTAATAGAAATCTACGGGAAAGTTGCAAATTTTCTTCACTCATGAAAACGTTTTTCGATAAAAATGCAATCAAAAAAATATAATCATTTTCCAAATATCAATGCACTTGGCAGCCCTGAACACCCAAAAAAAATCAAAACACGAGCATCTGTGTGTCGCCTTTCCACAAGGCGAATTTGTCGATATTAGTACCGCAAAATCACATTTATCGTGCGCTCTTTTCAAAAATTGATTCTGTTCTCCCATGGTTTAAGGTTAGGGCTGAGGCCTCCTGCTAAGGTGGTGTTCGTGTAAAACTGTCAATATATCCTAATACACAACCATTCCTAAGGTTGCCAGATTGCCCGGTTTTATCTCGTTTTGCCAGGATATTTAAATCAAAATTTGTAAAAAGTCCGGCCCGGCCCGGTTGCCCGGATTTCATTGAAAAATGCCCGGATTCATTTACTAAATTTGGCTTATCAAACAAAAAAAGTAATTGTATTATAACTTTTTTTATATTAATGCCTCCAAAACAAAAGTTTTCGAGCAAGTTTTATTGAAACAATCATGAAATGTTTTTTGGTAGCCTAAAATACGATTTGAAATCTGTTGATAAGTTTTGATGAAAAAAATTGTTTGAAATTTTTTTTCTTGATTTTTGTTAAGAAATTTGATAATTTTCCTGGATATTGCCCGGATTTTTGGACGTCAATTTTGAAATCAAATGCCCGGATCTTTCCAGATTTTTATACAAAACTGCCCGGACCTGTCCGGTCAGAATGAATGCTGATAAAATTAGAATATCTTGATTTGTGTTCCGGCATTGGCTTTCTTGAAGAACCGTTCCCTATCAAATCCTTTAAACTCGAACAATGAGTTGCATCAGTTGCTTATGCCGCTCGAAGCCACAAATTGCCGAACGTTGGAAGCATTTCAACGAAAAACGCTGCACGCAACGTTCCACTCGAGATGCTATTACTCAATATTAATCTGTCCAATTTATTAGCGAGTCTCAAAAACGATGTTGCTCCAACAAAATGTGTGTGTTCTTGTGCCGTTTTCGTGTATCGATCAGAAATCTTCCCTACATCCCTAATTGATTAAGCCACGATTCGCCGGCTTTTATAAGGGATGAAGGAGGCAAAAACCAGGCAGAACGGAACGGAAAGTAGCACGAAAGCCGGCGAGTTTTAATAACATCTTATTAATCTTTCACGCTGAAGAAAAATGATCTCAAATTGGTGACTTTTTATCATTCGACCATGAAAAATGTACAAAATTTTCGAACAAACGTTCAACTTTTGACTTTTGATGTGGGACTTTCCTGCTCTTGGGGAAGAGACCAGCAATGTCAAGACGACGACCCGGTACCTACTAGAATTCTTCAAGATGTCGTTCGGTGGCTCCGGAAGCAAAACTTCTTCGAAACGGGAGAAATTTCTTATGCTGAAGGAACCAAACACATCAAAGATCAACAGCCGGGCTTTTCCTCCGATGATGGGTTGGCAGGGAAATCGTATGGAGTAAGGGAAAATTTTTATAAACTTGAAAGAAAAACAACTCTCGGTCGCCGTAAAACTTGAACCCGGGTTGAATCTGCTACTTTGGGACCACCACAACTTGAGCTGCCTCTTGAGTTTGTCCGCCGCCAAGAAATGAGACAAGAGCAACAGAGTCCAAAAACAAATAGATTCGGTCCGGTTTTCGTTCACTCAGCTCAACTTTCCCGGAGCAGGGCAAAACCACGGAATGAAAAGTATCCGGGGAAGGCTATCATTCATTTCTCCGGAGGACCGTTAAAAGAACCAAAAAAAAAAGAAAAACAACCCTCACTTCTTCAAGTTTTTATTGATGGAAGCGAGCCAGACCAGCTTTTTGTTTGGCTTTCGGAAGAATTTTCGGACCAAACGTCCCTTTTCGCCAATGTTTGACCTATTTGTGGACCGCAACGGAACGGAACTTGACTAATTCCTTAAATTTAACTTGTTGAAAAATTTGTCATTTGGACCGAGAGAGATAATCATCGCCGTTAGCCTCAACCAGTCAACGAATCGGGACGGCCTGGACAACTTTGGACTTGCATCAGCTGCGGCTCTTCTTATTTTGGGAAGAATTCTGCGAAATTTCCCAACCCCTTCCATTGAAAAACTTTCTGTAGCTGATTCCACCGAAATGGGCAAATCAAAAACAAACCGGCTTGTTTGTCGATGTTGTTGTTCCGGCTGTCGAAAGTTGGCTTTGTGATGAATTTTCCCGTTTTGTTGTTTGACTTCGAATTTGAATCCCTTTCAGTCTGACCAGGGAATGATAAATTCCGGCTGCGCTAAACTAGAGAAGTTTGTTCTTATCGTCTGTGATTTATGCTTCGCTGTTTTGATGTAACTAATTTCGAACCAAGGAAACCAACTGGGGGTTTGTTTGTGGACAAATGGTCAAGCGGGCTGGAAGCATGGCAGGGTGGTTTGAGATTGTTTGTCTCAGCCAGAACCAGCATTGATAAAATATGCATAAAAGTTTGGTAACTAATTCCCTAAACTCGGATTAAAGATTATCAGAACTAGGTGGAATCCAAAAATAACTGTAAGGGAAAGTAATCCTACATAATTGGGCCCAAGAGAACATTCCGCTTGAAAAAGACTTACTAAAGTTTGAAATTGAAGTACATTCACTTTCACGAAACTTATGAATACGTTGATCATAATTGGTCTATTTGTTATGGGTACAAAAAATCTATCATTTAGATTTGATTAAGTACATTTTTACATTCCTGAGAAATCTATATTACACAAGAAATTGTACTCTTTTTAATATTTTAATGCAAATTGAGACGATCAGATTTTCATTGGCCTAAAAATTCTGCAAATGTCAATGTTATTTGTGGTCAAGCATATGTGGAGATATCGGAAGCTTTTTACATTATTTGGTATTACAAAAACAGATGATTATAAATTTTAACATTTAAAAGATATTAAACTAAATGAAGTCCTCAAATTCAGCACGGGAGTATTAATGAGCCTCACCTTGAAAAAAAAATACAAAATTTTGCTTTGTGAGTAACTTTTTACATCATGAAGGAAATTGATAAAGTTTTAAGTCAAGTTACCTACTTATGTTATGTGTGCGTGTACAAAATTTGGCGACAATCTGTAAAATGGTTTTTGAGATAGCGTTCAATACAAAAGCTCATGGACAAAATATTTTAGAAAAAATTAGAAAAGTCCCAGTGAGAATCTGTAAAACAGCTGAAAATCAACTTTTTGACAAAAAATTCATGTGGGTAATCCTAAATTCCTAACGGTTTTAACAGTGAGCTAACATTTGAATAAAAGTGAAGAGCATTGATTTCACGAAGTTAAGGAATGTGAGAGGTTTTATAAAGCATAATCTGAAAATATCAATGGGGGATGCGAAAACAAATATAAATATTTCTAACTGGTTCGTCTAGATAACTAATGAACACAGGTCTAACTTCATTTCTGCAAGGTTAATAAGTTACCTATCGATAAAATAAATAAAGTACGGTGGTCAAATCGTGCGCAAAATATTTTGACTGCAAGCGGGAAAATTTTTTTGCAAAATATCGCAATAGACAGAAAAACGAACTCTTTAGCGAGCACCTGGAAGGTTTTCAGCTAAAACCTTTCGTTGAAAAGTCTCATCTGGATGTTCCGGAGATAAACAAGGAGAAATTTTTTTTTTTGTTTAGTATCTACTTGAGGAAGCTGACAATCTGTGGAACCTGCAAATCCGCCAGTGTTTCTTAACGATTAACACGATGAATCCCTAAAAATAAAGAAGATTGCTTCCAAATGCGACAATTTTTCCTCCATAGAACTTCTATAGGTTAAGGTTGCTAGAATTTTTTCAGCACATATCCGGGCCGGATAAACCGGGCAATTTTTTTTTTATAAAAACCCGCACAAATCCGGACATTTGATTTCAATCAATCCGGGCAATATCCGAGCAAATTTTCTCAAAGCCCAGTAATTGCTCAGAAAAAAAAAATATTGAATAAAAAAAATTTTCTTCATCAAAACTCATCGACAGATTTTGAATCGTATCAAAGATATTTTATTCGTATTCATATTTTAGGCTTCCAATAAACATTTCATGATTATTTTTATAAAACTTGCTCAAAAAATTTCGTTTTGGAGGCGTTTGTTGTTTTTTTCTTGTTTCATTTACTAAATAAAGTGAATAAATCCAGGAAAAATCCAGGCATTTTTCAATGAAACCCTGGCCGGACTTTTCCCAAATTTTGTATTAAATATCCGGGCAAACCCGGATAAAACCGGGCAATCTATCAACCTTAGGAATGATTGTGTAGTACCGTGCGCGTCTCTCAACCGGCAGGACGAAGTTCATATCTCCTGGCTGTACCCAAACTTTTCAAGAGTTGTGCAGGTTTGAAACAATACATTTTGAGTGCAAGGTAGGAGACAATACAACCTTGCATACAAGCACTTGAGTTCAAAGCAAATATGCATGGAAGATTGTATGCAAAACTCCAATTTTAGTCAAATTTTGATATTTTTGCATGGAATTTATGTTATAATTTGAGATATTTTTACTTCCTTTGAGTACTAAATTATATCTCATTTTGATTTGAAAAAAATTAATATCGAAATATCTCATCTTGATATAGTTTTGCTTTTTATGTTTTCGCACAAAAAAAGCCCATGGTATTTTCATTGCGATATTTAATTGTTTGTTTGAGATATCGAAGAAAAATATAAAACAAGTTGCATAAAGCAAATATATTAGTTTAGATAAAATTGTAATATGTATAGTATAATAAATAAAATGCCAAAGCTTCAGATTTTGCAATTCTTAAAAAAATGTTTCTCAATCAGTTACAAACATCTTTCTGCATCCAATAAACAATGTTTGGACGGAATTTGCAAAGTTGAATTTAAATAGATTAACAATTTCAAATATTATTTTTAAATTTGATGGTCGCTAACTTTTATAAAACTCAAAATAAGGGCTTAAAACTTGTTGATTTTTATAACTCGAATAAAAATGTTACCATTTCACAGAACCGATAATTTTTATCCTCAATAAATTTAAAAAAAAATCATGCATAAAGGGTTTAAAAGAACAGGTTTGGTTTTATTTTTATTGAGTTATGCTGAAATGGTATTTTTGGGAGATTGAAAAATGATTTGAAGATTTGTTCCAATAAACGAAATTTGAAGTTTGAAGTATTTTTCAACACTTTTTTGTTAATAAGTTTTTTGAATAACTCTGGATTCTGCTTAAATTTGTCTGATTTTGGTTTTGAAAAATTCCAAATACCCAGATTTTGCCAGCTTTGGCAAGAAAAACTATCCTGATTTACTCTTTCAGCATCAACGCGGGAAAATTCGGTACAGCAAACTAAAGGAGTCCTTCCTGACTTGTATGAAAGTGCAACTTTTTGAGATTAAGGTATTATTTCACGGAACCTCTCCGGCTGGTTTATTTTACGATTCTATTCCAATTTTCCAGTTTTTATTCTCTTCCTAGAATTTTTGAAATTAAATCTGTATGATAAAAGTACTGTGAAACTTTGTTTTTCCTCAGGGAGCCCAGGAAAATGGCTCCATATTCCCCCAGCTTTAACTGGCCTTGTCCATGAGTAAAAATTTACAAACTTGTTCAATATAGTTAAAAGACCAAAGTTGATTTGCATCTAATCAACGCTTTTGTGGTTCATGAATATTTTTCAAAACGGATTCTGTTACCCGGATTTTGTTTATAAATGCCTAAAATACAATTTAAATTCTGCTGATGTGTTTTGTAAAAAATTCAATGCTTTATTGAAGAGTTTTTCTTCAGGATTTTATTTTTTAATTTCTGGGGATTTTCAAGGGCCGGCTACGCGCGGGAAAAATATTGGAAACCTTGAATAAAATTACTTGAAGCAATTACTTGAAGGAATTTCTTAAGTAGTTTTAAAACTTTTCTGAATTATTGTATTTGTAACAAATATATTTTAAAACAATATTGATAATATTGGAATCATTTGCTTCCCCAAACACCACAAATCGAACATTTCAAAAATAAATCTTTAAGACTACCTTCAATTGGGTTAATGCTAAGAAATTTGTGTTAAAAAATGAAAATTTCTATAAAGTTCTCCTCTGACAACCCTTAAATTTATTGAAACTAAATTAAAGTGAAAAGTTATAAGATAGTTCTAGATCTAGACTGCACGAAAGCTGCAACACATTATTAAATGGTTTTTAAAAAATCCTCAACATTCTATCTTTCAAGAACTGTTTTTTACTATTCTGCACATCTTGATCTGATTTTTCTTATTGTTTTCGGTCGCACCAAGCCATGCCATGTTCTCAAATATGAAATTGAATGTTATCGAATGAAAAATTATCAATTTAATGAGTTTCTTGCAGCACTACTGAGCTATAGCCATTATCATAAGATTGCCATAATTTTCTTAGCGCATATCCGGTTCAAATCCGAGCAATTTTATATAAAAACTTTGCAAAATACGAGCATTTGTTTTTTAATTTGCCGACTTAAAAGCCGAAGAATACACAGGAAAATTTAGTCAAAAGCCAGAAATAATAATAAAAATCTGGAACTCAAAATTCGAATTTTGTATCTGCTTTCAAATTTCAATAAGATTTCTTAAATTCACGAAAATAAAGGATTTTTGGAGCCATATTGCAGATCAGAATTATAAATATGAGCCAGTAAGTGAATTTTATTTCATAAACCCATATTTTAATTTAAGTTATTGTGGGTTCATTAAATTAATTTTTCATTTTTAATCCTATCAATCTGAATTAAAATACCATTTTTAAATTATGGTTAATTTTTAGTTTTTTTTTATTCTAGATCGCCATTTTTAAATTTTAATATGATCCAATTCTGCATGAGAACCAAGTTCTTAAACTTTGAATCAGAATTGGAATTAAAAACTCAGGCTGGGTTTTATTTTCTTCATTTCATATTCGGAAAATTATTATTCAACATTGAGAATGCATATGAGTTACAAAAATAATTAAACAAATTTTGAACGAAATTGAAATTCAAATTTAAACCACTGTTTTGGCGAAAAAAAATTCTGACTTTTTGTGATTTTATCCAAATATTTTGTGAAGGTGGCGTCACATATTTCCTAAAGTTTAACTACACTTTCATGAAAAAATGGGTCTTTTAAAAATTGTACTTGAACAAAATCAATTTACCTTGGTAATCTCATATTTTTTCAATTTAAACTTTGGAATTCGATCTATATTGATATCAAAAGTTAAAATTTTGGAAACACGTATAAAATTAAAAAAATCTCTGTGAAATCTGTGAATAATTCCGAAATTCTGTGTTCTATGACAAAAATTCCGTGATGAAAGTTTGCTATTCCTGGACCCTCGTGGGAGTGATTTAACCCTCAAACCACACATCCTCGTTCCTACGGGCATGTTTGGCTCTGATTATGCATTTTTTTTTAGATTTCAAACCAGTTCAATATAATTATGTGTCTTTCCCAGTTGAAAAAAAAATTAAATTTTGTTTACAATATATAGAGATCTTTTATAAGATTAAAAAAGACAACCGTCGTTGGAAGTTTGATGAATTTTTCGAAAAGAGAAAAATAAGTGTATCACTGAAAGTTCGAAGAAATTTGAAAACAGTTTACTTGAAAATCATTGTCGAAAGTTGCCAACAAAGTGGAAATACAAGTTGCAAAAAGATCAAAGTTTTCAAACTGAGTTGACAAAAATGGATTATCAATTGACATCAAATTTCAATTATTACTGTAAACAGAAAACTCCATCAAAACATTTACATACTTGTAATATGACATATTGCATAAGATTATTTTTCTTAACGTTTATTTTTGTAGAAATCTTCCGTAGATTACAAAACCATGGCCTCAGTATCAGTAATAAATTAAAATTAATCCCGCGTTTCAAATATAAAATCTATTCATATCTGTCAAAATTAAACCGCATTCAACGTTTTAAAAACCTTGCGTTTTTTACCATTTTTGTTAAAACGCATAACAATGAGCATAAATCTCGAACCAAGAGAAGAGTTTTTAATGCAGGAGATGAATAGGAATGAACAAATTTCTTAAACAATATTCATTTTAAAAAATTCTAACAGCTTTTATGCGCAAGATCACAGCTACTACTGTCAAATTTAAAACATAGAAAAACTTTGTTGATCTCAAATTGATATATGTAAGTTCCAATCAAACGATTTACATCATTTTTCTACTTTTATACGCATCGATTACATAGGTTACGCAATCTGTTGATTGCATCAACCGCATGATAACTTTGAGCCACGGGGATTGAAAAGTTTAGCGAGCTGAAATTTGCAGCAAATAAGAGCATTGTAAATCGAGCTCCGAACTTTTCCACTCAAATTCCTACCACATACCAGCAGCAGTTTATCACGTAATACTTTCGAACGAAGTGAAAAGTACCGTTTGGTACCGATAAAAAATTTATCACTTTATTCAACCGCCATCAAAATCTTCCCCGGGTCGAAGGGAATGTCGAAAAAAAAACATTGAAAAAAATAAAAACAAAATAACCAATGGAGGCAGCCAGAAACCGCAGGATTACCGAAGTGGATATTGTCATGGAACAAAAAATAAAAAAAAAACTGCATCCTCCATTTTGTTCCCACTCGTCGGAGCGCACATAAAATAAAAATTAAAATTCCGCCCCAGAATGGCTTTGATCCGGCCGGCTACTGCCGGGGCTGAAGGGAAGCAAATAATGCACACAATGATTTTGTTCCGGAGCCAGGGATAAAAAAAATGGAAGGTCGACGATAAAAAATGGCGACTGATACAGAACATAAACAATATAACCTTAAAAATGGAGCGAAAAAAAGAGAATGGGGAGATGGAACCGAAGAAGAAAATTGTCCTTGTCGCGTCGTGGCGCTTCGAGTATAATCAAACGGTTTCCCTGAAGTGGGACCTTTGTGAAAATTATCCGAGAGAGAAAATGGGCAAAGAAAAAGGAAAAAAGAAAAAAAAACTGCCGGCAACAGAAAATGAATTTTCGCGGTCATCCTGAAAAATATGGCTGCAGTGGAACGATAAGTGCCCTCGTCGCCAGGATTGCTGTCTCGGGTATTTTCGGTCCCTGAAATAGGAGCTTTCCTCTATCTTCAAAGAGCTACCAAAAATAATTGCGGTTCGTTTTAAATGCAAAGATTGACAGAATCTCGTTTGTTATGGTTCATTGTTTGTCAGATTTGCTTGAGTGATTTGTCATTTCAGAATGCATGCTAGAAATAAGTTAAAAAAATCATAAGAACTAACAATTTAAGCTTTCAATCCTCGAATCGAAAAAGTCAGCTTTTTACAGCAAAATTGAATCAAACAGAAAAAAAATCAATGGCAACAGCAGGATGGCACCAAAATAAATTTGTTTTGTTGAGAGCCATTTTTCTTTCAATTTCCACTTTTGGCTGCAGAGCGAATCGTTGGGATAGAATCCCGAAAAAAAAGGCAGGAAAAGAAAGAGTTCAGCGAAAGTCCTGCTGGAAAAATACTTAAAATTCAGCACCGGATTTCTAGTGTTTTTTTTTTTCATTCGTTCGCCAGCCTCCTCCCCGTTTAAACGACGGTTGGCATTCGGAATCCATAAAAAGGATCCATTCGCGAGCGCCACTTCCCCGGATCCGGGGGTCCAAAAACATCATCTAGAAACAGACAGTTCGGTAACATCTGAGGTGTGTCCTTAGGGTTCCCCCACCCCGTTTTTTTTTTAAAGGTTCGACAAGAAGGGAGAAATATTTTGGTAAGGGCAGGCAATGCATCACACGTGTTTTATGTTCTCACTCGCGATCCTGTGCTTTCCTGGTAAGGGGGGATGATTTCGGATTCAAGTGACTATGTGACCTATTCATTTTCACATTCTCACTCACATTCGAGAGGCGTGTGGAATACTTGCATCGGTACAGTACCGTTCATAATTGTATAGAAATTGGAAGCAAGCGCACTGTCACTTAGACTTTGAACTTCCATAACTTTTGACTCTGATGATATTTTTAGATCAAATTTTTTGCGTTAGATAGATCAACTATCACACTATTATATCACAAAATTTGAGCTTTCTGGAATTTGTGTGGTCTGAGGAACAGTAATTCTACAAAAATCGGACTTTTTGGACTTTTCTCATTCAAACTGCAATATCTCTGAAACTATGCTACATTTTTTTATTGAAATTTTGCACAGTGATTGTTGAAATATAAAGCTAGCATGTCTGATGTTTTCAAAAAGTTCTATCGATGAGATCAAAAGTTACGCGAGGTGCAATATTTCAGGCATGAACCTAGAAATGCGATTTCTATAGAATTTTGGACGATTCATGAGAACAATATTGTTTCCTCCACCAATCAGACAAAAAATGTCTGGCAAAAGCAATGGAGAAAAGAAAAAATGGAATAAATGGTCCATTTGTGTTTTTAAATCAGAATCTCGCGATATTGTTGTGGTTTTTTGGTTGAAATAGATTTACTGGTTGTTAAACGGAGAATATGATTTTCCTATGGAAACATTCGTCCAAAATTCTATAGAAATCGCATTTCAAGGTTCATACCTGAAATATTGCACCTCGCGTAACTTTTGATCTCATCGATAGAACTTTTTGAAAACTCCAGACATGCTAGCTTTATATTTCAACAATCATTATGCAAAATTTCAATAAAAAATTTTGCGTAGTTTCAGAGATATTGCAGTTTGAATGAGAAAAGTCCAAAAAGTCCGATTTTCGTAGAATTACTGTTTCTCAGGCCACATAAATTCCAGAAAGCTCAAACTTGGTGATATAACAGTGTGATAGTTGACCTATCTAACGCAAAAAATGTGATCAAAAAATATTATCAGAGTAAAAAGTTATGGAAGTTCAAAGTCGAAGTGACAGTGCGCTTGCTTCCAATTTCTATACAATTATGAACGGTACTGTATATTCTGGAGTAAGTAATTGTTGAACTCATTGTTTTTTCATTTTCACAGTCGCTTAAGAACATTTTTCTCGGAAAAAATAGTGACGACTTTGGAAAACATTTACAAAATACTGAAAAAACAAAATTGAACAAAAAAGCATAGATGAACGAGCCTAAATCAACTCTGATAGTGAAGAAAATCTAATTTCAGAAAATGATGAAGAAGTTGCTAAATCCTGTCTTTCCACTACACACGAGAAGCTTTTTGTTTTACCTTTGTACAAATTGTAACTGCAAAATTTGCTCGAAATTTAACATTTTGTGCAACAGATAACATAAGGTCACTCAAAGTTTTCAATCAATATCTGTGGGGCATTACAATTGGAATACGAAAAATATATAATAAATATCTTGACAAAACTTTGATTTGTCGGAAGTCTTTACAAAATCTGTTTAATTTTCCAGTTATCTGTAATCTGTATATACAAATTCCAGAACTCAAAAGCTCAAGAAACCAAGAACTCAAGAACTCATGAACTAAAAAACTCAAGAACTCAAGAACGCAAGAACTCAAGAACTCAAGAACTCAAGAACTCGAGAACTTAAGACTCAAGAATTCAAGAGAACAAGAACTCAAGGACTCAAGAAATTCAGAACTCAAGAACTCAAGAACTAAAAAACTCAAGAAATCATGAACTCAAGAACTCATGAGCTCAAGAACTCAAGAACTCAAGAACTCAAGAATTGAAACACTCAAGAAATCTAAAAATCTAGAGTTCAATAATTCCAAAACTCATTCATTCAAGAACCCAAAAAAACAAGAACTCAAGAACTCAGGAACTCAAGAACTCAAGAACTCAAGAACTCAAGAACTCAAGAACTCAAAAACTCAAGAACTCAAGAACTCAAGAACTCAAGAACTCAAGAACTCAAGAACTCAAGAACTCAAGAACTCAAGAACTAATGAGCTCAAGAAATCAAGAATTTGAGAACCCAAAAACTCATGAACTCAAGGACTCATGAAATCAAGAATTCAAAAATTCCAAAACTCATGAATACAGGAACTCAAGAGCTCAAGAACTCAAGAACTCAAGAACGCAAGAACTCAAGAACCCAAGAACTCAAGAACTCAAGAACTCAAGAACTCAAGAACTCAAGAACTCAAGAGCTCAAGAACTCAAGAACTCAAGAACTCAAGAACTCAAGAACTCAAGAACTAATGAACTCAAGAAATCAAGAATTTAAGAACCCAAAAACTCATGAACTCAAGAACTCAAGACCTCAAGAACTCAAGAACTCAAGAACTCAAGAACTCAAGAACTCAAGAACTCAAGAACTCAAGAACTCAAGAACTCAAGAACTCAAGAACTCAAGAACTCAAGAACTCCAGAACTCAAGAACTCTAGAACTCTAGAACTCAAGAGCTCAAGAACTCAAGAACTCAAGAACTCATGAACTTGAGAATTCAAGTACTCAAGTACTCAAGAACTCAAGAACTCGAGAACTCATGAGCTCAAGAACTCAAGAATTCAAGAACTTAAAAACTCGAGAACTTAAAAACTTAAGAACTCAAGAACTTTAAAACTCAAGAACTCAAGATCCCAAGATCCCAAGACCTCAAGTACTCAAGAAATCAAGAAATTAAGAACTCAAGAACTCAAGAACTCAAGAACTCAAGAATTAAAGAACTCAAGAACTCAAGAACTCAAGAACTCAAGAACTCAAGAACTCATTAACTCAAGAAATCAAGATCTCAAGAACTCATGTACTCAAGAAATCAAGAACTTAAGAACTCATGAACTCAAGATTTTAAGAACTCAAGAATTCAAGAACTCAAGAAATCAAAACCTCAAGAACTCAAGAACTCGAGAGCTCAAGAGCTCAAGAACTTAAGAACTAAAGATCTCAAGAACTCAAGAACTCACGAACTCAAGAACTCAAGAACTCAAGAACTCAAGAACTCAAGAACTTAGAACTCAAGAACTCGAGAACCCAAGAACTTAGAACTCAAGAACTCAAGAACTCAAGAACTCAAGAACTCAAGAACTCAAGAACTCAAGAACTCAAGAACTCAAGAACTCAAGAACTCATTAACTGAAGCATTCAAGAAGTGTAGAGAAGAAGAAGAACTCAAGAACTCCACAAGAACTAAAGAACCCAAGAACTCACGAATTTAAGAACTCATGAACTCAAGAACTCAGGAACTCACGAACTCAAGAAATCAAGAAATCAAGAACTCAAGAGTTAAGACCTCAAGAACTCAAAAACTCAAGAACACAAGAATTCAACAAATCAAGAATTCAACAAATCAAGAATTCAAGAGCTCAAGAGCTCAATAACTCAAGAATTGAAGCATTCAAGAACTCAAGAAATCATGAGCTCAAGAACTCAAAAAATCAAGAACTCATGAACTCATGAACTAAACAACTCAAGAACTGATGAACTAAGGAAATCATGAACTTAAGAACTCAAGAACTCTAGAACTTAGAACTGCAGCAATCAGATTGTTTGAATTATTCTTTCAAAAACGAGATTGGCCTGCTTTCGAGATCATGTTACACCGTATTAAGACGGCGTTCATTATCACCATTTTTGGGCAACCATAAATATCATTTTCGACATCCGAGCGGCAGCCCGGCATGCTGCGGCTATACCACAAACTCTCATATATTATCTCCGCTTTTCGGGGTGCTATAGTCGTCGTTCGTTTGCTGGATTCGTCGGAGCAAACGCACCCTTCCAGGAACCTGGAACGTGCTTTTTCCTTTTGAAAACATATACAGGATATGTAAAGGAAAACAACCTGGATGAAAAACTAACCAAGTTTTTCCATCTTCACGAGAAAACGGACGATCTGGCGAACAGCATGGATAAGGTAGTAAGGCCGAAGCACAGGTGATATCCGAACTGTGAGGATATCTTATGGTATCATTTATGCAAACACGTGGAAAGCTCACACACGTATCGGTTTCTTCTTGTGAAGGTGCGCTGTTTTTTGGAGGGAACCAGAGATTCGCACATGACGTGAGGGCTTGTCGATTGTGACAAAAATTGAGCAATCCTAATCGATTAAAATGACACAAAAAAAACATGAACATGCCACCAAAAATAAACAAAAACTACACCACAATTTGCAGGGTGTTGGGTATTTTGAGCCATTCTTTTTTATTAATTGAGATTTTTATCCCAACATACAACTTAGATAAAGAGGTGGCCCAATTTAATACTCCACCCTCCCCTACTCAAGTGTGTATCACAAAAATACCAAAGAAACTAAACATAAATAACATCGAAATGATGAAAATTACAACAATTGTACTAACAATATAAAAAAAAATACAACAGAAAAAATACATATCAGAAGCACAAAATCTTTACATACCATGGGCGTCGCTGGGGAGGTTTTTGGAAGTAAAACCAACACCGCCCTCTCTGGTTCGTCTCACGAGATATTATACTGAAAATTTTTAATTAAAAAAAATATTGTTCGAGTGTAAAAATATGGATTCAGATAAAAGCCTCAAAAACTGATCTCCGACAAAAATTTGGTTACCAATTATCAAAGTTTTCTCACTTGTTTCAAAAAGGTTAACATCGACTCAAACCCGACGGTTTGTTTAAGATACGAGATAAGAATTATTATAGATGTTTTATCTGATTTCAAATGGACTTAGTAAATCTTATTCAGACCCAATTTTCAGATTTCGTATTCTGTACGCATTTAAGAACCCGTAACTTTCAATAAGAATCATTGTATGGACACGAAAAAAGGTCCATTAATCTGAAAATAAATAAATAACATAATGGAAGGTAAGGCGTTAGAGTTAATATTTACAATGTTATTTTACAGCTGGGTTTAAGTTCTTCTTGTTTGTTGGCTTTATGGTTTATTTAAAAATGCAAACAGTATTGTAACAGTTTTATAATAAAACAGTAAAACCAACAATCGAAGAACAGTTTAAAATTGAAAGTTAGTTTGAAATCCCAATTTTATGTGAAAAAATAAATTATAAACATTAAAAAATACATAGATGAGATATGAGAATTAAGTTTCATATTTCGCGCACTTAATCTGATTGAAAACTCAAATACAAAATACGAGTCAACTTCATAACTTTCATCAAGAACTGGGAACTAAACTCAGATAGATTATTCAAAATGAATTCCAATTCAATTTTGAATTGAATATTTTTAAACATAAATGTTAACGACATTATAAAAAATCGAAACCAAAATAAAGCTATTCGAAGATTCTGTTTGAATTTTGCGCTGGATTCAGATTTTGGGTTCAAAATTGAAAATTTTATTTACAATTCAGATTTTTTTTTGTTATCAGACATTTGGAAACCAAATTGAAATCTAGACACCTACAATAATAGCAAGATTTGCTACAACAATTTCCATTTGAACAAAAAATTACTTATCCTCTCTGAAAATCTAAACCTTTTTCAGAGATCCATTGTCCACCATTTTTGAATTGAAAAGAAATTTCGGTTGCAAAGCCGGAAATTGAACAATAAGCTGCTGAGGATTCATTATAAAGAAATAAGTAACTTTCGCATGACAATTTCCGATTCTTCTTCTAACTTCATATTTGCCACCTTCAAATTTCAACCTTTCAATACTTGCTGATTTGAAAAAAAAATTCTGAGAGTGTTTACCCTCCTTAATGTTCTAAACTATTGTTTAAAATTTGATGCAATTCAAACTTACCAAAACATTTTCTCAGTTAAATAACAAATGAACTTATTTATAAATAATTGGGCACAGTGAATTATATTTTAGAAGCTTAACTATTTTGATACAATAAAAATGTCATCATAACTATGAGTAAGTTCTTCCTACGGCCCTGTTACAAACATTATACAAAAATGACACAAAAATTACAAAAAAAATTACATTCAAATTGTATGATTTAAAAATAACACAAAAGTCACAAAAATGATTTAAAAATTTCATAAGAATAACGCATAAATGACACTAAAGGGCACAAAAATTACAAAAAACTGACAAAAAAATAATTAAACACAAGATGACGGAACAAATAACAGAAAAAGGCGCTATATTAATTATAAAAGGGCATAAAAAACCAAACAAATTACACAAGAATATCACATAAACCTCACGAAAATGAAACAACAATAACCTTAAAAATAAAACTTAAAAAAAAATAACACCAAATTACACAAAAATGAGTGAACTTGCTTTTGAAAGGGCAAGAAAAACTGAAAATAATATAAAATCGACACCCGCATAACACAAAAAGGATAATAAAAAAATGCAATTACTGCACAGTTTATTATTGAAAAAAAAAAAACAATAAAAATACCTTAAAATTTTGCAATTCTGCTCTTAAATGGTACAAAAACTAAAGTGACACAATTATGACACAAAAATGATCTAAATTGACAAAAATATGATACCGAATTGACACAAAAATTTCACAAAATAGACATAAAAATACCACAAAACAAAAAAAAAAGACAGACTAATTAAGCAAGAATAACAAAAACCCTGCGTAAAATTACTTTTAAATAAGCAAAACGTACTCAAAAAAAATCTAAAAATGATACAAAACAAACACAAAAATGATATAAAAACGATACAAAGAAGAAAAAAGTATGACATAATAATAACACAAAATGAAACAAGATGACACAAACTGATATAAAAATGACAAAAAATGGACAAAAATGACACAAAAATGACACAAAAATGACACAAAAGTGACCGAAAATAAACACAAAAATGACATTAAAGTAACTCATACATGACAAAAACACAAAAAATTAAACCAAAATGACACCAACATTGCACAAGACAGACTCATAAATGACCGAAAATAAATCCAATAAACGAAACAAAAATCACACAAAATGACACACAATAACACGAGAACAGGGTTGCCACATGCATTTTCAAAACATCTGTTTTGAATTTTGAACATCTTATTACATCTATTGTCAGTAATGGGTGATTTGTATTTGTAGTAGAATTCGGTGGCAATTTTTTCATGATAAGATCGGATTTAGATTGTAACGAGGGTTATTTGAAGTTTTTTTTATGAGAAAAAAAAAATACAGCAAACTATGAATCTTATATATTTTTCAAGTAATATTTTTAATCTGAAAATAAATCAAGATTTCGGAAAGTAATGGTCACTTTAAAGCTTGTGTTTTGCACGACATGAGTAAAAAAACAAACGATTTTTTTCTTTTAAAATTTTACATTTTGAAGGTTTTTTCTTAAATTGCGAAATATCAATGAAAATTTGATTTTTAAAAAAGAATTTGATGATCCAACTGTTTATATAAAACAACTTATGTTTTCTTAAATTTTTGTTTGGAACAAGAAAGAATACTCAAAATCAATCCTTGATAACAAATTTGAAAATTTATAAAAATTTCACCCTCAATCAAAATTCTAAATTTAAATGCAAAATATGGAATCTTTCCTCGATTATGATTAAAACCACAATCAGCAAGTCGTTCTTGCAATCACAATTTTAATCTGGTTGAAACGGACCAAATTCTAAAAAAAATCAGTTAGACATTTTAGGTATTCACCCGAAAAACCTCATATAAAACGTTTATATTCGGCATCCTTAGACCAAATTGCACAAGCTTGACATTTTTTAGCATTGGAAATTTCTAGAACGTTAAGAATTTTTGAAATTTAAAAATTTAAGTTATTTTCTATGTATTTGGAAAGAGAAATAAAATCGTCTGGTTCTTAACGTTATGATTCCAAAATTTGAATTTTATTCGCTCATCTTAAATTTTCATTTTGAATAAACCATGATCTGAATATGAATTGATAATCGAAAATCAAGACCAGCTTTAAATTTGAATTCGAATAAAACATATACTTCGGTAATCTTTCACAATTAAAGGATATTCTGGAATTTCAACCATCGCATATAAATAAATAAAAATATTTTTAAAATTTGGTTCAGTGATTGCCAAGATATAGCATGTCGAATGTCGGATTATACCGATGAAATTTCCTTAATGAAATTATTTCAAATCAGAACCTGAACCACCCTAATCTGTTAAGAAAGTTTTTTTTTTCTAAATGAGATTAAAATTAAGGTCTCGAGCTTTTTTTTTAATGTATTTATAAGTATGAACTTGTTGCATAAGCCTTATGAACTTGTTCAACTCACTAAAAAATGTTAAACTTTAATCCTAGTTTTATCTTAGTATGACAATCTAAAATCTACTTTTAGTTATTATCTTTTATTTGAAAAAATATAAAGTTTTGTAGTGATAATTTGATGGCGGAAATTGTTTTTTTTTTAAATTTGTTGTTTCCATCTTAAAACGTCTATCAGTGACAAACTTAAAAAACATCCTGCCCTAGATGAAAAATTCAATGCAAAGTGATTTCATATTAATAAGCTAATCGAATTTTATGCGGAATTTTGCTAATTTTTTGAAGGGTCGTTATCATTGCTCGTTAAGAATGATTGTATTTTGTTACGCATAGTAATGTGAATTTTTTATTAATTTAGTCCTACTCCCAACCCTTTTTAAAATTAAAAAAAGTGAAAAGACATAAAATTAAAACATAATTTACACTAGAATGGGCAATACTCCCAAATAGCTCAATCATGAAAAAGAAAATGAACAAAAAAATAACAATGGAATGGCACAACTATGAAACAAGACTGAAACCAAAATGACATAAAATTGGCACGAAAAATTACACAAAAATCACATGAATATTTTGCAAAGCGTACACTAAAATTACAAAAAAAAAAAGCACTAAATCTAAAAAAAACACTTAAAAAATAACACGAAGATGACACAAAAATAACACAAGAATGGCTTAATAGTGACACAAAAATTGACACAAAAATAACACACAAACGATCTAAAAATGGTTCAAAATGACAATAAAAAGAAGAGAAAAAAACAATTATCAGTATATGCAGAGATAACGTTTTACAACTTTTATTCAATTCCAGCTTATTTAGGTTCAACTGTATTTGAAGAAAAATCTGTATAAATCTGTATGAGTGTATGAATATCTGTATCTGTATCGGCGTTGAAAATTTTTTTAAATACTTATAAATCTGTATTTATGATACCATTGCATAAGAACAAAACAAAGGTGTCACGAAAATCACAAAAAATCAACAAAATCATGCAGTACAAATTTAAAAAAAATTAAGCAAAAATTCTATCAAAAGGGTATAAAAACCTAAAAAGCATCACACTAAAAAGACATAAAAATAAAGCATAATTGACACATATGATAATTTGTGTGTAAACTAAAACATTATTTACACAAAAATTAAAAAAAAACTGCAAACATAACACAAGAATGACACTGAAATGAAATTAAATTGACACGAAAAATGACACCAAATTTGACATAATAATTACTCACGAATGATCTAGAGATGGTAAAAATGACAAAAAAGACAATTTTTTTTGGAGTGTCAGCAGAACACAAATTTAACAAAAAAAAACCTTTCAAAAAGATTACTTTAAAAATGTTTTTTTTTGTTTCATTTGAAAAGAAATTAATACAGTTTTGATTGTTTTGTTTTTTTTTTTTTGAAGTGATTGGAACTTCAATTCAAATATAATTGAATTTATTATTTGAAAGCATAGTGAGTTGGAAATTTGTTTTTCTAACAACGGAATTTCAATGGGATTTTTCTGCAAAAAAATTAAGTTTTTCTTTCTGTTCTCATCTGGAACGTTGAAAGATTCCAGAAATATCCTAATATGAACGGAATGCTGTAAACACGTCCCTCCTTCCATGACTCACATCGCATCCCATCGTCTCGGAAAACGACCTTCTTCCTTTGGGGAAAACGGCACAACTTATATTGCAAACTTTTCCTACCTGGCTGGCCGGCTCCACAAACGTTGCGAAATTCCCCCGTCAGTGTTTTTGTTTCATTTTCCAAGAGGTTCCTCCCTCCCAGCCCAAATGGCATAAGAAAACACCGACATATCCGCGCCAAACCACGCCACGCCATCATCATCATCATCGTCGTCATAGCCTTCATCAGCAACATCTTCGAGTATTTCACGTCTTCCGGGGCTCGTTTTTCCCTCATTCGAATATGTGTTAAGCACTTTCCAAATCCCACAGCCTCCACCAGCCGAGAAGATAAGGAATCACTACCTTCTGAAGCTATGCTTCTTCCGTTTTTTTTCTTGGGTGGAGGTTCCGGGTTTTTTTTCCTGGCATTTTCTTCCGTTCAGCTCCAAAGACACCTGAGTTGGGTCGGCGCCATCAAATCGGAATAGGAAAAAAAACTCGCCTCCACCCACCCACACTCCGAATCGCAAAGAGAAATCTCCCGGAAATCTCAGACGTTTGTTATTCCATTGGGCCTGGACCGGGTCCAGCCAAGGCACGTGGGCAAATTAATTTTACTTCAACTGTTGTGCGATGCTGCTGCCAGCTTTTTTTTTTCTCGATGCTTCGTTTTCCTTTCTTTATTAAAGCTAAGGAAAATCCCTGTTTATTGTAATGGTTTTTGTGTCTTTTGCGTGCAATTTTCTTCGTTCAGGATCTTTGGACTTTTGCTGGACCAATCTCGACCCCGATTTTCCCTCTGGGGCGGATATTTGATATTTGTCTGTTTTGGTTTGTTGCCGGGCTTTTTTTATGAGTCGGACCAAAGCTGTCCGGGGAATTGAATTTTGTTTAGGCAAAGTGGTCAGATTTGGATTTGGATTTCGAAGTTCGGGGATTGGGTGGGGGCTTTGATGGACGACGATGTTTACGATTATGGGTGTGTGTTGCTATCTTTTTCGGGGGTGTCAGTCATGATTGCTGGCCGCCGCTGTTTGGTCATTTGGAGCCGGGGCAATAACAATTTGCGAAAATTAAACTTTGGCAGGTCCGGTACAGGTCCAGCCAGCGTATGGATGGTTTCATGTGAGATTTGAATTGCAATCAGTTTTATTGAGAATAACTTAAGAAGTTTTTTTTTCAAGAAAACTGTCCGAATTTTTTTTTACAAATAAACAAATTTGGAAAACTTGTGATGCACATTTCCAAAATTTCGTCCTCACTTTTAAACGAATTATTTCTTCAAAATAAAGAAAAAAAAGTTCAAAATATAAAATAAGAATTTAAAAAAAATATGTATTACTCAGTTATGCACTAATTTTTCAATCCATTAAAAAAATATTATTCATTTCTTATAATTTTGGTGGTGCAATTCATGATGACTGAGTTCACTAAAATGTATCGTAAACATGACCAGGGCCGCACAGTGATCCAATTCTTTAAAAAAACTTAGAAAAAAGTATGCTCGCATCACTTTTTGCTCTGAAACTTACTTAAATTGTTCAATAATCGTTATTCCACTGAAAATAACTTTTCATTTCCAAATTGATTTGAAGTTATTTCTTTTTAACGTAAAAATTTAAAAAAAATCTACACTATAGTTCCTTCAATGAAATTTTTTTAACAGATAGATCCAAATTTGTCTCATTCTTGAAATCTGCATTATGTGAAATTAACTTAGAATTACAACATAGATAGCTTAGCTAGCTTAGCTTGATTGACTACTCACATCCACCTTAAATCGTCAAATCCAAAATGCTTTTATAGTATTATAAAGATGTTAAAATAAAATAAAATTAAAATAAAAGGTTTTCAAACTTGGTATTTTGAATAAAGTATTACAAATAAGGCTTATCAGTTCAAAGAACAATAAATTATAGCATTTTGAACTCCACGATCGCTGGCGTGGCTCAGTAGAACTAGTTCCACATCGCCAATGGTTGCTACTCCGTGATTGACCGAGGCCATCAATTTTGTTCAAAGGTCAAAAGAATGATGCCTGGGATTGGCAGTACATTCACAATGCCCAAAACTGATGCTCTCTCTTTAAACATCAATAACGGCGCCGGCCACGTCCTAGTAGTCAATGGATAGAAGGAAAATGGAGAAAAAGGATTGAAAGAATAATAAATCATGCTTTAGGACCGAGGTCACCTCTGCATCCTAGCAAAAAATATTGTTGTTGGAAAAATGGGTGAAAGGATATGATCAGGAGGCACTTTTGACTAGTGCGATCAATTAAACCTAATAACTCTTTTAACAATTTAATGTTTATTCTTAGTAAAACTACATAATTTACAGTTGAGTCTAGATTCTGCTTTAAATAATTGATCATTTAATCGAAACCTGCTACTTCTGTAACTTTGAATGCAAATCTCACAGAAGGAAAAATATTTTTATTCCAAGAATGATTGGCATGTTTTTAAGGAAAATTAATAAAACGAATTCTAAAGTTCATCTTCAAAAAGCAAATAATCGATAAATAAACCGATTGGTATCAACAACTAATTGCACAACAACATTTTGAAACATAAAAAACGCCTAAAATATTATCTCTTGTGTTCATGAAACACCGAAAAATTTCACATTTCAGCCGGAAAACATTTATTTTGAGTCAAAAATTGGAACAACCTCTCTTGAAAATAATTTTGGTTAGTATTCTACTAGCTAGTATTTAGTAAACTTAAACACACAGTGAAGCTTATATTGGCACTTCCCCTTTTTATTTATCATACTTTGTAGAGGCCCATAACACTCCCCTACAGCAATCATAACTACTTTCAAACATTACGTCAAAAAAGTTTTAAAAAAATATAAAAGAAAAACATGTTGTGACCGCCTAGATATGTATGTTATTCATATTTAAAAAAAAAAAACTAATTAATCTTTGACTGGAGGGAATTCTGAAAACTAAAAGAGAAGTTTCATTTTGGACTACTGAATATTTGGCCAGATTTTTCCTAATTTTTACTTTACCTTTCCTATTTCGAAATATTTTAGCGAAGAACATTGTTTAATAAACCTTGATAAAAAGATTTAGTTTAGGACATTATTCTTAAATTCAAACATTTAAAACTGACTTCTTTTCAGTTTTATATTTAAAATAGTAACTTTAATTTGGAACAAATTCGTTAAAATTAATAGCATCTCTTTTAATAAAATTGAAATGTTGCTCCCCTTACAAATAAACTTTCAAAATAATGTATTTTAAGCGACAAATTAATTTCAACCGTTTCTTAAAAAAAAAACTTATGTCGATTAGAATCGTTCTGAAAATCTGGCAACTCAGTGAATGCGTTGCCGTGTTTCAAGTTTCATCTGAACGAAACTATGTTGGAGCCTCCGTAACGTTGTACTTTTATAAAAGTTCGTATTCGGGACACGAACCACAACCTGCCAATAATCCCGAATCAAGGTCAGACCACTGTGGATATATTACCACTCATAAATAAGTAAATTACCAACAAAAACCATTCAAAGTACAAATTTAAATGGTCGAACGATAAATAAATAATTATCTTTAGACTACTAATTCCAATGAATTTTTCATTATTAATAATCAATTTTGTGACGTTGCGAAAAAAATTAGAATGAGATGTCACACTAGCGCCACTTTGCATATGAACTTATGTGGAATTAATTGGAACCTTATTGGGCTTGACTGCTTGAGAAGTAGCGAATCGTTCCTTTCAACTTGTACCCGAACTTGCGTAAAAGCTTCAACACAACTCAACGAAGAAATTTTTCGAGCCTCGCTCCGAAAATATAAATGACTATAATTTTTTCCAAATGATTTGGTACCTAACTATTATTATCGATAAAACTACTGAATTGCTAATTAAAAAGATTAAAAAAAAAATAAAAACAAAAAGAAAACTTATCTTGAATCTCTCCTCTCAAACCAGTTGGCATGGCACATATTCTGTCACGACTTCAGTTAGTTGGGCCCCCGGGAGGGCGTAGTACGAGCCCCATACTAGGAAGTTCCTTTAGAAAAGAAAATGCTTCTCATGGAAAATCACGCTTAGATATCACTTTCACAAGACCGGATATTCCGCGAAAACGTTGCACGAACATTTAGTTCTATTTTCGGAATCATATTTTAAAAACTTCATCGGAAACATACGAAAAACTTTAAAATATACAAGAACCGAAACACGAGCAACTTCCATTCGGAAGCAGCGTTGCCAAAACTCTAACTTAGAATTACAACATAGATATTATTTAAACAAGACAGATTAACATGACAAAACTCTGGTGCTAAATACTTTTTTAATTTTTCATTAATAAATATAGAAATTTTTTGTTGGATGAGAATTTTTCCAGTTTACCAATAGTTGAGCTATATATTTGGAAATTGAGGTAAAGCTATGGGTTTTTATTTATTGAATTATCATTTATTCAACAAATGATTGTATTGAACACAAAACACTTCATTTGAATTTTACACAAAATAAATACACTTTTTCATTTTACTTGTGTGATTCTTTTGTGTTTTTCTTTCACATTTCGTACCTTTAAAATAATACCGTTCTTCTTATAATGTTTGATCAGAAAATTTGTTCCATGATTTGGTCATTTATGAGAATAATATTTGAGAAACCTTAATTCAATCCAGTTTTGGGAATTTGTTAAAAAATGTTAAAATAATTACACTGACATTTATATTGATAGTGCATCAAAATATAATGAAGACGTTCTATGCATGAATGTTTGAGAAAACTGTATCTGAAGTATCCCCTCAATTATCACTTATGCTGGTGATCCAGGAGGTTTTTTGCTTAGAAGTCGAATTTGAAGAAAAAAATGGATCTACTTTTTGAAAGCGTTCTCCGAAAATGGCAAAAAAGGAAATCAAATTTGCGATGTTTTGTGGCCAAGAAATGTGGGAATATATTCTACATAAAATTGAAATAAAATTATGTGGGTTTTTTTTCAATCTCTTGATTAAGTCTTCTGAACCTTAAAAAAAATCCCGTCTAAACACTTCAACTTCATCTCAAAACACAAATTTTCGATGGATTAGGTGTAAAATACACTGAACAATAATAAAAAAAAAATAATTACAAAGCGAAATATTTTTAAGTTGCTCTTGTCTATTTGTCAATCAATATTAGCAAATCATTGTGAAATTTTCGAAAAGAATACATATTTCTAGGATTCTATGATAATTTTACTCAAACTTTAGCCGTGCGAACGGGGAAAAGAGGGTTTTAGGGGTTTAACCCCATCCCCCATGGAGATTTTTTGCAAATATAATTTTCAATTCCGGAAATAAATCTTCATCTATAATAAGAAATTACGTGATCCAAAATGTGTATAAAAGTAAGTGTTATCATGTCACAAAATTGGCTCGCCTCCTAGAGAATTTATTCTAAATTCACTCATGGTTTAAGACATTTTATATTTATTTGAAACTCAAATCTAAAATCACACCTCGTCTTTAGAATGGTTTTTTTTATGTGGAAATGTGCCTAAGCAAGTTCATAATTTGAAACCATCCATTTCAACTTCAAAATTCCTGAACTTTTTTTGATATCAACAAGGTGGTGGCCCTATGTCAGGTGTCACGGAGGTCAACACATTAGGCAAAAAATATTAAACTTAGTATCCATTACTTCATTACTAATCACTTTGATTATTAATAATATCGTTTATGTCACTCCAAATTTCAAGCTGATATGAAACTGTCTTCAAGAAACCCATTTCAACCTCAATATTTTTTTAAATACTCAACTCCACACCCAAAATTCAAATTTTTTCGATGTTCAAGTATTAAAGAGATCATTTTGATTAATTGGGTTGACCTGAATCCAAATATGCATTTTTTATTAGCAGTAGATTAAGAAAAGAAATAATTGTGAAATTATTTATTAAACTTCATTCAATTGAGGAATAAAATAATATTATGAGGATATGATGGCTAGCATCGTACAAATTCTAAAACCAACAATCCACCGAAAGTGTACTATGTATGCCGCGACTTCAATTCGATCTCATAACCGGTGGCTTGGAAGACTTGAAAGCTATCTTCTACGCCACGAGCTGCGAAATAATATTCTGATGATGGTGATCACAATTGATCTAAAAAAGTTAAATCCAGTTTAACAAGTTCAGTTTCACAAATAAAAAAAAATTATCTTGAACATTCGTTTTTAAATTTAATAGAATAGGAAAAAGTTTTAAAAATCCATTTTTTCCAACAGTAAAAGTTTAGTGCGCTCTTGAAGAAAACTGAATAATAATCATTGTTTTAAAATTTTTGTAATGTTGTAAGTTTTTGTAAAATAGTTGACGAAAATTGGTAACAGAGTTTTACTTATTTTATTGTTTTTCAAGTCTTCCAAGCTAACGGTCGTGAGATCGTTTCAGCATTTGTCAGATGCTAGCCATCATATCCTCAAAAGATGTACGCTTAAAGCTTAGTAAAAGGAATCTTTTTTCGAGAAAACATTAAATTTCATTGAGACCTGTGTATGTATGTGCTTGTGCTCTTTTTTTAAATCCTCAATTGAATGAGTTTTCACAAAACATTTCATATTCTTTTTTTTTCTATCGTGTAGATTCGTTGGTCACCAATTATCAATGAATGATTAAAATTAATACTGGCTTATTTCTAAACTTACAAACTAAAGGTGTTAGGAAAGAGCTGACTAAAGATTGAGTTCGGGCCCCAAAACCAACCAAATCAATCGTTAAAATATAAGCACTAAAATGCTTATTTCTTTTGTTATCAATTAAATTCTTTAAACTGGTTTTTAAAAAGGTGAGACATTTTTAATTAAAAAAATTTGTATTTCAAACGTTTTCAAAAAAAAAACTTGTCTTCGTATTTGATTTAAACTTTCAAATAAATTTACCGAAATCTATAGATTTATCTATCGATTTATTGGGTTCTGAAAACATAATTTTCTTGAAAGACTACAAATCTTAATTATTGAATGAAAAAAACAAAGGTTCTAACTGTTGCCCTTTCCAGGACCAAATATTCCAAATGACGGCGTCACAATTTTCATAACTTGAACTTTTTTTAACCTTTTATTCCGAAAAAATTTCAAATAAATTTTTTTTTTAGCATTCAAACTTAATATTTAATTCTTTTTATCAAATTATCTCTGACTTCGATTATTGGCACTTAAAATAAAATTGATTTTTTAAGTCAAAATAATTGAAACATGAACAAAGAGTTTGAATAAATTCTCTTGAGTTCGAAATATTTTTTTTTGATAATGGAGAATTCACATTTCAAATTGGATTTTTTTTTCTTATTTTAAGATATTACAGCAACTATTTTCAATCAACCCTTAAATTGCAAACAAAGAAACGAAATGTTTATTAAAATGAATAATATCCAAAACTTATTATAGATGAAAATCAATCAAAATATCAAAAGTGGAAGTAAACCATTAAATTTTGCGTTTCAAGTCTCATTCTCAAAAATTCGGTCTTAGTTCCAGATTTCAAATTAAAATTTGACTTTCTTAAAACTGCAATAATCAAAGTATTCAATAATACACTGAGACTCTGCAGATTTTTTTTACGTGGAGATTTAATTGAACTTTAATTCGAATATCAGGTTTTTTCAAATGTATCACCACAAAAAATCTAAATCATCCAAAGAATTTGAGTTATGAAATTGATTTACTAATGTAAATTTTATGCTGATAAAAACGCAATCAAATAAGATTAAATTCACCTTATAATTTGTGATTATCAATAGTTTCACCAGATTATATTGAAATTGAATTTACTATCAAAGTTATAAGTCTTCGAACTTTTAAGATATGAATTTATTTACGAAAAAGACATCTTGATTTTTTTTGCTATTTGAATCCGAACCTAAGATTTGAATATCAGTTCTGTAAATGTATTGAAATTTAAATTTGGAATCTGTTTCCAAATCCAAATCACTTTAAAGTCTATTTTTTTCTATTTTTTTTTTATTTTTGATTTAAGGTCAGAATTTTAATTATGATTCATGAAGTGAAGTCTAAGTTCTCAATTATGTATCAATAATTTGAATTTTAAACTCCAGGGTTTTCACTTCATTGAACTTCTCTGGTTCAATTTGCATTCATTATTCCATTTTATTTATCCAACTTGTGAATAAGAATTCAATCCTATATTTCGAATGATGAATATGGTTCCCAAATTTCAGATCTGGATCGTTATTTTTAAACTTTGTTATTTTTGAATCCTGCGTGGGAATTAGGTTCATGAATTTGCATTAAGATTACAATATAAGTGCATGGTTTAATGTATTATTTTTTTCAGATTCGAAAAATAAGAATTAAAATTTTTGAAACGCTTTTGCATTTCTAAGTTAATTAATCAATTTTTGTTAATGGAAGTAAAAGCAAAATTAAACCAGGATTTCAAATCTGCTCATTTTCAATTTTCTAATGATGATTCGAATTGAAAATCGAAAATCCGATACTAAAAAATCCGAAACATGAAGGCAGAATTAAATTTTTATTTTAAAAATATCAAACTAAAATTTTTGAAACGAGTTTAGTCTCATTTAGTTCATTTGATATTTATTGTTAAGAAATGTACTTCAACCAATAAGTGAGAAAATTTGGAAAATCGGTAGCAAAATTATAAACCTGGGATCAGTTTTTGAGGTGACATTTCCTGGACCCTTATGGAAGGGCGAGAGATATTTAGGAATTATGTTCATCAAGTTTTGTCGTGAGAAGGGAAACGATGGTAATAAGGGGCCGTCCATAAATGATGGCACGCGTTAGGGGGGGGGAGGGGGTTTCGTTTTTTGTGACAATTTGTGACATGGGGGGGAGGGGGGGTCAGCTTGAACGTGACATCACATATTGTTACAAAAAAAAAGGTACAACAATAACTAATAATTTTATCCTAATTTCAATAAAATTATATTACGTAAACTTTATGAGCATAAGAAAGTTCACAAGAACACTTCCACTGCAACACTCAGGAAAGTCCACCCCACTTAAATTGTGGCAAAACGTGAACAGGAATGCTTGGCTATTCTAAAAGGCTTGTTAAAAGTTGGAACCTTTTTTTTCAATTCTTTGAATAAAACTGATGAATTTAAAATACATTTTTATTCAAATTTCTAAAGAGTTCAAAATTTTATCCCAGGGGGGAGGGGGGGTTTATGAAAACGTGACGTTATACAAAAAAGGGGGTGTGCTGAAGTTGTGACAATATGTGACAAGGGGGGGAGAGGGGGTCTATTTTTTCCAAATTTTGCGTGACATCATTTATGGACGGCCCCTAATAGGTATTGAATTGATTTTGGCTAACACTTTTCTTCGTTTTCTTAAAAACCTATTGAATAATATTGAATTTGAACTTCAAATCATTTGTTTGTTTCTAAGATGAATCGCGGGAAAGAAAGCCTTAACATGAACTCACCTCAATTGAAAATTTAAAAAGTTTTTTTTCACTCATTTTGTCAAATGCTTAAATTCAAATGTCATGGTTTCAATAGATTAAGTTTATCCTTTTTATTTTTTTACAAAGGTGATCATAAGACGTTGCAAAAATTTACTTTTTGTTTCCAATAGGTTTTTTCGATGCCTTTTGGGTCACCTAGCTTCAGTGTAAAAAATGAGATGATTTGGTTTATTCCTGAGTTAGCGCAACGCGTTTAAGTTTTGTATGGAAATTTGTATGGGAGAAGAAATTTTTGCATATAAATTCATCCAGAAAATCAAAAAGAAGCTTCAAATGAATTGAGTCTTGAATCATTGGACTAGCCTATTCTTAAACTTCATTTCTGTCAACACCAAAAGAAGCTGAGTATTTCATGCAAAATTAAAACCGTTCCAAAATAAAATCTGAATTTATCGAAAAGTGATCAAAAAAAGCAGTCTTTGCTTTTTGGGCTTTCAAAAATTTAATGAAATAATTTTTAAGGTTTTATAAATCAACAAATTCATTTGCTTTGCAAAGCAGTTTTTTTATGATTTTTTATTTTCATCCTACGGTAAAAAAAAGCTTTCAAATAAGCAGTCAAACACGCTAAAACTTAAAAATACGTTTTGAAAAACTGTTTTTTCTCTTGTATAAAATTGAATATTTTGTCTAGGGTATATGTAAGGTTTTTTGTTTATTAAAATAAAATGTACTGCAAGAATCAAGAAAAACTAATAACCCAAAGTAATATTATTCTGAACTTCTCTGGTGATTTTGGAATAGAAAATTTTGTTTTCCCATACAAATTTTCATACAAAATTAAATCTCGTTGCGCTAATTCAGGACTCAATGACTCGTTTTCAAAATTTTTATTGCAACTTTCAGTAATCAAAACAACCAAAAAAGTCATGGGAGGTGCAAAAATTTATAAATTTATTTCCATACAAAGCTTGCAGCGGTCTAATGATTAGAGAATATTAAAAACTGTTTAAAAAAACAGTCCATTGAAGCCATTTTTCAATGCTTCAAAACAACTGAATTAATTTTTTATCGTATTTTTCGGCCGATTCCAATTATTTTGATTAAAACACATGATTAAAAAAAATGTGTTTTGAGACATAATTTCTCTTTAATAAAGCTGAAAAACTATAGCAGTACGACAGAAGAGAAAAGTATGCATTTGATAACTTTTATCTCAAAGACAATACATTTATTCTTATCAATTTGTAGTTTAAATCCACCATTGCTTCTTCGCCGTACTCTAGCTAGCAACTTTGAAAAGTGTACATTTTACAATTTATTAATCAGAATCAATTTAGCTGCCTTTTTTCAATTCCGATTGTTAATTTCGTGTTCAATTTAAATTGTTTGCTGCAAGAAAAGAATAGTGATTTTTTTTCTAGATTTGTTATTTAAACAATCACAGAACTAAATTTTTAAAATTGCAAAAAATACAATTATAATGAGAAAAAGTGTAGAAAAAGTTCAAAACTTACCAAATAGTAAGCAAAAATTATTTTGTTTCAGTTAGTATGATTAAACGGTACTGAGTCTGCTGTAAATTTTTAAAATAGAAATTTTTATTTTTATCATATTTGATTCAATGGAAACTGCAGTTTTCCGAAAAATGTATAAAAACAAGCATGACAATAATTTTGATGTAGGATTTCTTGAAATCAGCTTGTATGCATTCATATCTCTTTGGCTCGGAGCACCAATTTTTCACCATAAATATCAAAAAAATGTAATAATCGTAAAAAATTGGAAATCTTATAATCGATACTTGATATTGGGAAAAAAATCATAAAGTGATTCCTTTTCAAAATCAATTTCAATATTTGATATACATTAAAGAAGAAAGGAAATGTTGTTACCCTGTTATTGAGCGAATAAATTCATGTGTTGGAAAAACCTGGTTTAAGTCTTGAAAACAAACATAAACATCGGCTCCGGATCCCTACCCACCAAGACTCAACCCACCAGTTCGCCAAAAATAATCGAAAATATTTCAACAAATACTTAATCCGATTCTCAGTTCCATTTTTTTTCCTTGTTCATTCATGTGTCTTTTCTTTTCTTTCCCCACCCACAGATTACGTCGGCAGCAGAGCGATCAAATCCGCATCAATATCCGGGTTTCCCCGTGGTTCGCGCGCGCCAGCTTCCGCTGGAAAAACAAACACACGTCGCGTATCGCGTGCAGGACTTCCAAAATTTGCAATTTATCGCGTAGGCGAAGCGGCCTGGGTCTGGGCCTTATCTTAATGTCATCGAAGCCGTAACCGGTCTCCGGCTTTCTGCCTGTCTGTCTGTTAGTCTGTCTGTTGTGGGTTGGTCTCAGTGTAGCAACCGGAAGCAGCAGGCTCCAGATTGTATAAAAATTATATGTTATTGCCTTGTCACCCGTCTGCCATGTCTTGTTGCAAATAAATAGCAAGGTTTTGAGAAAAAAGGAAAAGAAAGGAAAAACTTTTTCCGAAACGAAAGTTTGCCGGAAATCAAACCGGCGGCGTGTCGGGAAAAAGTTGGGCATCTCTTTAATGGTTATTTTGTTTTTCCTGGTCAATGGGTGTGGAGGTGAAAATTTATTCTTCCTAAGTTGAGCTGGGGGTGATAAGAGTATAGCAGTTTTTTCGGTTATTATTATTGGAATCGACGAAAAGTGAAATATTCAACATGTCGTCCCATCATGTTTATGGGGTGCTTATAGCACTAACCTGTGTGTTGTGCTATCATAACAGCCTAAACTGCGGATTTGTGTTCGACGATATCAGCGCGATCAAGGAAAATCGAGACCTGAGGCCGCACTCGTCGATCAAGAACATCTTCCTGAATGACTTCTGGGGGACACCGATGCATAAGGTAAGTTCTATTGATTGTTAAATTACCAAACATAAAAATAGATTAACACAAACAATGACAGAAAAAATCAAATCTAAGAAAACATAAAATTATCAACAAAAAAACACTTAGAACGATATACAAATGCCAGAAAATTAACAAAAATGACCCAACGAAAAGAAAAATGATGCAAAAATGACAAAAAAAACACAAAAATAATAAAAAAAAATACAAAAAACTGACACCACAAAAACAAAAATATGACAAAAACATAAATGACAGATATTAAAACAATGTCACAAAAATGATACAAAATAAATCACAAAAAATTAAAAAGGACAAAAAAATGAACCAAAATAAAAAAAAAAAGTAAAGTTATTAAAAAGTCAAAAATGAAAAAAAAAGACAAAAATGACAAAACTGACAAAACTGACAAAAATGACAAAAATGACAAAAAAGGGACAAAAAAGGGACAAAAATGACAAAAATGACAAAAATGACAAAAATGACAAAAATGACAAAAATGACAAAAATGACAAAAATGACAAAAATGACAAAAATGACAAAAATGACAAAAATGACAAAAATGACAAAAATGACAAAAATGACAAAAATGACAAAAATGACAAAAATGACAAAAATGACAAAAATGACAAAAATGACAAAAATGACAAAAATGACAAAAATGACAAAAATGACAAAAATGACAAAAATGACAAAAATGACAAAAATGACAAAAATGACAAAAATGACAAAAATGACAAAAATGACAAAAATGACAAAAATGACAAAAATGACAAAAATGACAAAAATGACAAAAATGACAAAAATGACAAAAATGACAAAAATGACAAAAATGACAAAAATGACAAAAATGACAAAAATGACAAAAATAACAAAAATGACAAAAATGACAAAAATGACAAAAATGACAAAAATGACAAAAATGACAAAAATGACAAAAATGACAAAAATGACAAAAATGACAAAAATGACAAAAATGACCAAAATGACAAAAATGACAAAAATGACAAAAATGACAAAAATGACAAAAATGACAAAAATGACAAAAATGACAAAAATGACAAAAATGACAAAAATGACAAAAATGACAAAAATGACAAAAATGACAAAAATGACGAAAATGACAAAAATGACAAAAATGACAAAATTAACAAAAATGACAAAAATGACAAAAATGACAAATATGACAAAAATGTCAAAAATGACAAAAATGTCAAAAATGACAAAAATGACAAAAATGACAAAAATGACAAAAATGACAAAAATGACAAAAATGACAAAAATGACAAAAATGACAAAAATGACAAAAATGACAAAAATAACAAAAATAACAAAAATAACAAAAATGACAAAAATGACAAAAATGACAAAAATGACAAAAATGACAAAAATGACAAAAATAACAAAAATAACAAAAATAACAAAAATAACAAAAATGACAAAAATGACAAAAATGACAAAAATGACAAAAATGACAAAAATGACAAAAATGACAAAAATGACAAAAATGACAAAAATGACAAAAATGACAAAAATGACAAAAATGACAAAAATGACAAAAATGACAAAAATGACAAAAATGACAAAAATGACAAAAATGACAAAAATGACAAAAATGACAAAAATGACAAAAATGACAAAAATGACAAAAATGACAAAAATGACAAAAATGACAAAAATGACAAAAATGACAAAAATGACAAAAATGACAAAAATGACAAAAATGACAAAAATGACAAAAATGACAAAAATGACAAAAATGACAAAAATGACAAAAATGACAAAAATGACAAAAATGACAAAAATGACAAAAATGACAAAAATGACAAAAATGACAAAAATGACAAAAATGACAAAAATGACAAAAATGACAAAAATGACAAAAATGACAAAAATGACAAAAATGACAAAAATGACAAAAATGACAAAAATGACAAAAATGACAAAAATGACAAAAATGACAAAAATGACAAAAATGACAAAAATGACAAAAATGACAAAAATGACAAAAATGACAAAAATGACAAAAATGACAAAAATGACAAAAATGACAAATATGACAAAAATGACAAAAATGACAAAAATAACAAAAATGACAAAAATGACAAAAATGACAAAAATGACAAAAATGACAAAAATGACAAAAATGACAAAAATGACAAAAATGACAAAAATGACAAAAATGACAAAAATGACAAAAATGACAAAAATGACAAAAATGACAAAAATGACAAAAATGACAAAAATGACAAAAATGACAAAAATGACAAAAATGACAAAAATGACAAAAATGACAAAAATGACAAAAATGACAAAAATGACAAAAATGACAAAAATGACAAAAATGACAAAAATGACAAAAATGACAAAAATGACAAAAATGACAAAAATGACAAAATTAACAAAAATGACAAAAATGACAAAAATGACAAATATGACAAAAATGTCAAAAATGACAAAAATGTCAAAAATGACAAAAATGACAAAAATGACAAAAATGACAAAAATGACAAAAATGACAAAAATGACAAAAATGACAAAAATGACAAAAATGACAAAAATGACAAAAATGACAAAAATAACAAAAATAACAAAAATAACAAAAATGACAAAAATGACAAAAATGACAAAAATGACAAAAATGACAAAAATGACAAAAATGACAAAAATGACAAAAATGACAAAAATGACAAAAATGACAAAAATGACAAAAATGACAAAAATGACAAAAATGACAAAAATGACAAAAATGACAAAAATGACAAAAATGACAAAAATGACAAAAATGACAAAAATGACAAAAATGACAAAAATGACAAAAATGACAAAAATGACAAAAATGACAAAAATGACAAAAATGACAAAAATGACAAAAATGACAAAAATGACAAAAATGACAAAAATGACAAAAATGACAAAAATGACAAAAATGACAAAAATGACAAAAATGACAAAAATGACAAAAATGACAAAAATGACAAAAATGACAAAAATGACAAAAATGACAAAAATGACAAAAATGACAAAAATGACAAAAATGACAAAAATGACAAAAATGACAAAAATGACAAAAATGACAAAAATGACAAAAATGACAAAAATGACAAAAATGACAAAAATGACAAAAATGACAAAAATGACAAAAATGACAAAAATGACAAAAATGACAAAAATGACAAAAATGACAAAAATGACAAAAATGACAAAAATGACAAAAATGACAAAAATGACAAAAATGACAAAAATGACAAAAATGACAAAAATGACAAAAATGACAAAAATGACAAAAATGACAAAAAGGACAAAAATGACAAAAATGACAAAAATGACAAAAATGACAAAAATGACAAAAATGACAAAAATGACAAAAATGACAAAAATGACAAAAATGACAAAAATGACAAAAATGACAAATATGACAAAAATGACAAAAATGACAAAAATGACAAAAATGACAAAAATGACAAAAATGACAAAAATGACAAAAATGACAAAAATGACAAAAATGACAAAAATGACAAAAATGACAAAAATGACAAAAATGACAAAAATGACAAAAATGACAAAAATTACAAAAATTACAAAAATGACAAAAATGCCAAAAATGACAAAAATGCCAAAAATGCCAAAAATGCCAAAAATGACAAAAATGACAAAAATGACAAAAATGACAAAAATGACAAAAATGACAAAAATGACAAAAATGACAAAAATGACAAAAATGACAAAAATGACAAAAATGACAAAAATGACAAAAATGACAAAAATGACAAAAATGACAAAAATGACAAAAATGACAAAAATGACAAAAATGACAAAAATGACAAAAATGACAAAAATGACAAAAATGACAAAAATGACAAAAATGACAAAAATGACAAAAATGACAAAAATGACAAAAATAACAAAAATAACAAAAATAACAAAAATGACAAAAATGACAAAAATGACAAAAATGACAAAAATGACAAAAATGACAAAAATGACAAAAATGACAAAAATGACAAAAATGACAAAAATGACAAAAATGACAAAAATGACAAAAATGACAAAAATGACAAAAATGACAAAAATGACAAAAATGACAAAAATGACAAAAATGACAAAAATGACAAAAATGACAAAAATGACAAAAATGACAAAAATGACAAAAATGACAAAAATGACAAAAATGACAAAAATGACAAAAATGACAAAAATGACAAAAATGACAAATATGACAAAAATGACAAAAATGACAAAAATAACAAAAATGACAAAAATGACAAAAATGACAAAAATGACAAAAATGACAAAAATGACAAAAATGACAAAAATGACAAAAATGACAAAAATGACAAAAATGACAAAAATGACAAAAATGACAAAAATGACAAAAATGACAAAAATGACAAAAATGACAAAAATGACAAAAATGACAAAAATGACAAAAATGACAAAAATGACAAAAATGACAAAAATGACAAAAATGACAAAAATGACAAAAATGACAAAAATGACAAAAATGACAAAAATGACAAAAATGACAAAAATGACAAAAATGACAAAAATGACAAAAATGACAAAAATGACAAAAATGACAAAAAGGACAAAAATGACAAAAATGACAAAAATGACAAAAATGACAAAAATGACAAAAATGACAAAAATGACAAAAATGACAAAAATGACAAAAATGACAAAAATGACAAAAATGACAAAAATGACAAAAATGACAAATATGACAAAAATGACAAAAATGACAAAAATGACAAAAATGACAAAAATGACAAAAATGACAAAAATGACAAAAATGACAAAAATGACAAAAATGACAAAAATGACAAAAATGACAAAAATGACAAAAATTACAAAAATTACAAAAATGACAAAAATGCCAAAAATGACAAAAATGCCAAAAATGCCAAAAATGACAAAAATGACAAAAATGACAAAAATGACAAAAATGACAAAAATGACAAAAATGACAAAAATGACAAAAATGACAAAAATGACAAAAATGACAAAAATGACAAAAATGACAAAAATGACAAAAGTGACAAAAATGACAAAAATGACAAAAATGACAAAAATGACAAAAATGACAAAAATGACAAAAATGACAAATATGACAAAAATGACAAAAATGACAAAAATAACAAAAATGACAAAAATGACAAAAATGACAAAAATGACAAAAATGACAAAAATGGCAAAAATGACAAAAATGACAAAAATGACAAAAATGACAAAAATGACAAAAATGACAAAAATGACAAAAATGACAAAAATGACAAAAATGACAAAAATGACAAAAATGACAAAAATGACAAAAATGACAAAAATGACAAAAAAAATGACAAAAATGACAAAAATGACAAAAATGACAAAAATGACAAAAATGACAAAAATGACAAAAATGACAAAAATGACAAAAATGACAAAAATGACAAAAATGACAAAAATGACAAAAATGACAAAAATGACAAAAATGACAAAAATGACAAAAATGACAAAAATGACAAAAATGACAAAAATGACAAAAATGACAAAAATGACAAAAATGACAAAAATGACAAAAATGACAAAAATGACAAAAATGACAAAAATGACAAAAATGACAAAAATGACAAAAATGACAAAAATGACAAAAATGACAAAAATGACAAAAATGACAAAAATGACAAAAATGACAAAAATGACAAAAATGACAAAAATGACAAAAATGACAAAAATGACAAAAATGACAAAATGACAAAAATGACAAAAATGACAAAAATGACAAAAATGACAAAAATGACAAAAATGACAAAAAAAAATGACAAAAATGACAAAAATGACAAAAATGACAAAAATGACAAAAATGACAAAAATGACAAAAATGACAAAAATGACAAAAATGACAAAAATGACAAAAATGACAAAAATGACAAAAATGACAAAAATGACAAAAATGACAAAAATGACAAAAATGACAAAAATGACAAAAATGACAAAAATGACAAAAATGACAAAAATGACAAAAATGACAAAAATGACAAAAATGACAAAAATGACAAAAATGACAAAAATGACAAAAATGACAAAAATGACAAAAATGACAAAAATGACAAAAATGACAAAAATGACAAAAATGACAAAAATGACAAAAATGACAAAAATGACAAAAATGACAAAAATGACAAAAATGACAAAAATGACAAAAATGACAAAAATGACAAAAATGACAAAAATGACAAAAATGACAAAAATGACAAAAATGACAAAAATGACAAAAATGACAAAAATGACAAAAATGACAAAAATGACAAAAATGACAAAAATGACAAAAATGACAAAAATGACAAAAATGACAAAAATGACAAAAATGACAAAAATGACAAAAATGACAAAAATGACAAAAATGACAAAAATGACAAAAATGACAAAAATGACAAAAATGACAAAAATGACAAAAATGACAAAAATGACAAAAATGACAAAAATGACAAAAATGACAAAAATGACAAAAATGACAAAAATGACAAAAATGACAAAAATGACAAAAATGACAAAAATGACAAAAATGACAAAAATGACAAAAAGACAAAAATGACAAAAAAGACAAAAATGACAAAAATGACAAAAATGACAAAAATGACAAAAATGACAAAAATGACAAAAATGACAAAAATGACAAAAATGACAAAAATGACAAAAATGACAAAAATGACAAAAATGACAAAAATGACAAAAATGACAAAAATGACAAAAATGACAAAAATGACAAAAATGACAAAAATGACAAAAATGACAAAAATGACAAAAATGACAAAAATGACAAAAATGACAAAAATGACAAAAATGACAAAAATGACAAAAATGACAAAAATGACAAAAATGACAAAAATGACAAAATGACAAAAATGACAAAAATGACAAAAATGACAAAAATGACAAAAATGACAAAAATGACAAAAATGACAAAAATGACAAAAATGACAAAAATGACAAAAATGACAAAAATGACAAAAATGACAAAAATGACAAAAATGACAAAAATGACAAAAATGACAAAAATGACAAAAATGACAAAAATGACAAAAATGACAAAAATGACAAAAATGACAAAAATGACAAAAATGACAAAAATGACAAAAATGACAAAAATGACAAAAATGACAAAAAAGACAAAAATGACAAAAATGACAAAAAAGACAAAAATGACAAAAATGACAAAAATGACAAAAATGACAAAAATGACAAAAATGACAAAAATGACAAAAATGACAAAAATGACAAAAATGACAAAAATGACAAAAATAACAAAAATAACAAAAATAACAAAAATGACAAAAATGACAAAAATGACAAATATGACAAAAATGACAAAAATGACAAATATGACAAAAATGACAAAAATGACAAAAATGACAAAAATGACAAAAATGACAAAAATGACAAAAATGACAAATATGACAAATATGACAAAAATGACAAAAATGACAAAAATGACAAAAATGACAAAAATGACAAAAATGACAAAAATGACAAAAATGACAAAAATGGCAAAAATGACAAAAATGACAAAAATGACAAAAATGACAAAAATGACAAAAATGACAAAAATGACAAAAATGACAAAAATGACAAAAATGACAAAAATGACAAAAATGACAAAAATGACAAAAATGACAAAAATGACAAAAATGACAAAAATGACAAAAATGACAAAAATGACAAAAATGACAAAAATGACAAAATGACAAAAATGACAAAAATGACAAAAATGACAAAAATGACAAAAATGACAAAAATGACAAAAATGACAAAAATGACAAAAATGACAAAAATGACAAAAATGACAAAAATGACAAAAATGACAAAAATGACAAAAATGACAAAAATGACAAAAATGACAAAAATGACAAAAATGACAAAAATGACAAAAATGACAAAAATGACAAAAATGACAAAAATGACAAAAATGACAAAAATGACAAAAATGACAAAAATGACAAAAATGACAAAAATGACAAAAATGACAAAAATGACAAAAATGACAAAAATGACAAAAATGACAAAAATGACAAAAATGACAAAAATGACAAAAATGACAAAAATGACAAAAATGACAAAAATGACAAAAATGACAAAATGACAAAAATGACAAAAATGACAAAAATGACAAAAATGACAAAAATGACAAAAATGACAAAAATGACAAAAATGACAAAAATGACAAAAATGACAAAAATGACAAAAATGACAAAAATAACAAAAATAACAAAAATAACAAAAATGACAAAAATGACAAAAATGACAAAAATGACAAAAATGACAAAAATGACAAAAATGACAAAAATGACAAAAATGACAAAAATGACAAAAATGACAAAAATGACAAAAATGACAAAAATGACAAAAATGACAAAAATGACAAAAATGACAAAAATGACAAAAATGACAAAAATGACAAAAATGACAAAAATGACAAAAATGACAAAAATGACAAAAATGACAAAAATGACAAAAATGACAAAAATGACAAAAATGACAAAAATGACAAAAATGACAAAAATGACAAAAATGACAAAAATGACAAAAATGACAAAAATGACAAAAATGACAAAAATGACAAAAATGACAAAAATGACAAAAATGACAAAAATGACAAAAATGACAAAAATGACAAAAATGACAAAAATGACAAAAATGACAAAAATGACAAAAATGACAAAAATGACAAAAATGACAAAAATGACAAAAATGACAAAAATGACAAAAATGACAAAAATGACAAAAATGACAAAAATGACAAAAATGACAAAAATGACAAAAATGACAAAAATGACAAAAATGACAAAAATGACAAAAATGACAAAAATGACAAAAATGACAAAAATGACAAAAATGACAAAAATGACAAAAATGACAAAAATGACAAAAATGACAAAAATGACAAAAATGACAAAAATGACAAAAATGACAAAAATGACAAAAATGACAAAAATGACAAAAATGACAAAAATGACAAAAATGACAAAAATGACAAAAATGACAAAAATGACAAAAATGACAAAAATGACAAAAATGACAAAAATGACAAAAATGACAAAAATGACAAAAATGACAAAAATGACAAAAATGACAAAAATGACAAAAATGACAAAAATGACAAAAATGACAAAAATGACAAAAATGACAAAAATGACAAAAATGACAAAAATGACAAAAATGACAAAAATGACAAAAATGACAAAAATGACAAAAATGACAAAAATGACAAAAATGACAAAAATGACAAAAATGACAAAAATGACAAAAATGACAAAAATGACAAAAATGACAAAAATGACAAAAATGACAAAAATGACAAAAATGACAAAAATGACAAAATTGACAAAAATGACAAAAATGACAAAAATGACAAAAATGACAAAAATGACAAAATGACAAAAATGACAAAAATGACAAAAATGACAAAAATGACAAAAATGACAAAAATGACAAAAATGACAAAAATGACAAAAATGACAAAATGACAAAAATGACAAAATGACAAAAATGACAAAAATGACAAAAATGACAAAAATGACAAAAATGACAAAAATGACAAAAATGACAAAAATAACAAAAATAACAAAAATAACAAAAATGACAAAAATGACAAAAATGACAAAAATGACAAAAATGACAAAAATGACAAAAATGACAAAAATGACAAAAATGACAAAAATGACAAAAATGACAAAAATGACAAAAATGACAAAAATGACAAAAATGACAAAAATGACAAAAATGACAAAAATGACAAAAATGACAAAAATGACAAAAATGACAAAAATGACAAAAATGACAAAAATGACAAAAATGACAAAAATGACAAAAATGACAAAAATGACAAAAATGACAAAAATGACAAAATGACAAAAATGACAAAAATGACAAAAATGACAAAAATGACAAAAATGACAAAAATGACAAAAATGACAAAAATGACAAAAATGACAAAAATGACAAAAATGACAAAAATGACAAAAATGACAAAAATGACAAAAATGACAAAAATGACAAAAATGACAAAAATGACAAAAATGACAAAAATGACAAAAATGACAAAAATGACAAAAATGACAAAAATGACAAAAATGACAAAAATGACAAAAATGACAAAAATGACAAAAATGACAAAAATGACAAAAATGACAAAAATGACAAAAATGACAAAAATGACAAAATGACAAAAATGACAAAAATGACAAAAATGACAAAAATGACAAAAATGACAAAAATGACAAAAATGACAAAAATGACAAAAATGACAAAAATGACAAAAATGACAAAAATGACAAAATGACAAAAATGACAAAAATGACAAAAATGACAAAAATGACAAAAATGACAAAAATGACAAAAATGACAAAAATGACAAAAATGACAAAAATGACAAAAATGACAAAAATGACAAAAATGACAAAAATGACAAAAATGACAAAAATGACAAAAATGACAAAAATGACAAAAATGACAAAAATGACAAAAATGACAAAAATGACAAAAATGACAAAAATGACAAAAATGACAAAAATGACAAAATGACAAAAATGACAAAAGTGACAAAAATGACAAAAATGACAAGAATGACAAAAATGACAAAAATGACAAAAATGACAAAAATGACAAAAATGACAAAAATGACAAAAATGACAAAAATGACAAAAATGACAAAAATGACAAAAATGACAAAAATGACAAAAATGACAAAAATGACAAAAATGACAAAAATGACAAAAATGACAAAAATGACAAAAATGACAAAAATGACAAAAATGACAAAAATGACAAGAATGACAAAAATTACAAAAATGACAAAAATGACAAAAATGACAAAAATGACAAAAATGACAAAAATGACAAAAATGACAAAAATGACAAAAATGACAAAAATGACAAAAATGACAAAAATGACAAAAATGACAAAAA